>NC_134693.1:131830940-132133940 GCF_050947455.1 Rhinoderma darwinii
ACCTGCAGGATCATTTAATGCTGATCTGCAAACGTTGAGAACATATGTGGGCGATGAGAGGATTCAGGGTTGGATTATGATGTGACATGAGAAATGGGATCTCTGTGACCTGCGTTAGTTATGTCCCCACCCCTCACAAATATTGATCATGCCAAGTGTCCCACACATGAGAAGTGCTGAGTACACAGGTCAGGTTTACAGCCAGTCCTCTGTAGAGAGCGTCATGTATACAGGGCCATAGTGTTACTGCTATAACGGGGCCCTAACAGGGTGATTGTGGGGTGGAGAACTGAGCACTTGTCGAAATGTATTGTTCAAAGCCTTGGAGGGATAGCGAGGGGCCATTTCACGTACAGTATTTGACCAGGTTCACATATGTTACTCCCTAAATTGACAACTAGGTGTTACCATTCCCCTTTTCAAAGGGGCGTGTCCCTACACTGTTTAAGAGTGTGAGCACGGATTGGACAGTGTCAGACCGTGTGAGGACACACCCCCAACTGGTAACACCCAGTTATTAATTTATTCATACATTTCTAGGAGGAATAACAGAGGAACGGTACAACGCAGAATTTTAAGAAAAGATGTTTCAGAATCTTTATTTTTTGGGAAATACAATATTTATCTAAAACAGAGTATAAAAGGAGAGCTGACAATTCCAGGCTATTTGATCTACCAGAAAATGACCTATGGACATTTACGGGGCAGGTGGAGCGCAGCCGCTCTCCCTATATACAAACAAACCTCATCAAATCTCAACCCGTTATTGATTTTTTTTTTTTTTACTTGCAGCTTTTTAACATGTAGAGCCAGAGCACAGATAAGTAGCGCAATAAGACAAGCAATCACAGGACATTGTGCCGTTCAGAAATGTACAATTACCAGCCTGGCATTAAAGCGACATCGCATAATAAGCTGATAAAGGCACCAAGGGAAGAAAAAAAAAAGTGAGCTCCTTTATTATCCCAGGGCTAAATTATCTTTCCAGCACTCGGGACCCAAGTTAACCCCTATATTGCCTGGAGTGTGCACGGCCAATAGCTCAAATGTTGAATTTCATGGCGGCTTAACACCGATTATTATTCGTTCGGTCCTTTTTACCTTGACTGATTAAAAAGTTTAGTCATCTCGGGAAATGTAGAAATGGAAGAAGAAGTCGTAATGTATTGTGAATGATTACAAAAAGGTTTTTAATGCACTGTTTCTTTAAAAAAAACAAAAACAAAAACATGGTCCTTATTGCAGAGGAACGCTTGCCCCTTTGCCCGGTATGGTGTGTTTTTAGTGCAGGGTGTTGGTTATAGTTGGTGTATTTACACTCAATTGATTATTGCGGGAGATTTATAAAAAACAGTGCAAGGACATAGCGGAGTAGTTGTATACAGCCATTCCGGGAACTTTTGTGTGCGGCCTGTGAAATATTCCCAGGTATATGCCCCGCCCCCTAAAATATAGATCCCGCCCCTAACTTATTGTCCTTCAACACATATCAATGGCAGCCACAATGACCCCCACAAGTGACAGTCATAGTGACCCTATAACAGTGATAGTCAAAGTGCCTCTGTAACAATGACAGCCACAGTGCCCCCAAAACAGTGACAGCCACAGCAACCCCCATATAAAGTACCATCCACAGGCACTCAATAAACAGTGACAGACACAATTCCCCCATAAAAGTGACAGCCAATGTGGTCCCATAAAAATGAGCTCAAGTTGACAGCCAAAGAACCGCCCATATACAGTGCCAGTAGGACCCCCCATATGCAGTCACAGTGCTCACAAAACTGACAGCCACAGTGGCACCAAAACTGTGAAAGGTACAGTACCCCGCAAAAATTGACAGCTACAAAGGCCCCAATAACAGTGACAGCCAAAGTGGCCATATAACAACGACAGCCACAGTGCCTCTAAATCAGTGACAACCACAGAACCCCCATATACAGTGACAGAAGGTCCCCCATATACAGTGACAGACATAGTGCCCCCAAAAAACTTACAGCCACAACAGTCCCATAACAGTGACAGCTAGAAGGCCCCGATATACAGTGACAGCCATAGTGTCCCACAACAGTGACAGCCAGAAATGCCCCATAACAGTGCCAGTAACAGTGCCCCCAAAATAGTGCCAGCCGCAGTGCCCCCAAAATAGTGCCAGACATATTGCCCCTTCTCTTACCTGAGCAGTCATGATGCCATTGGTGGTTCAGTGATGGCCCCATTATTTAATGGGTTTTATTTATCGAAACTGCCTAAGAGAAAAGCCGGCCTTATTGGCCATGGGGGAGTTATGATGTAACTGATGAGGACCACTGACCCACAATGTGGATGCCGGGGCAACGGAAATGTTCCTGGCCCTTTATTTCACTCATCCGTTGCCTATTTGGGAGAGAAGTAAAACAAAAGTCTCCAACCTGCTGCCGGGTCCACAAGTGATTTGTAAGAAAACTTTGATAACAGTAAATATTTTGTCGCCGCTATAAACCGCCTTTTACTATATGTCAGTTTTCGCTGTATAATTTGTGCCCCCCCCCCCCCCCCCATCTTTCAGATGCATTTTTTTTCTGTGCTTCTCATTAAGTTGTAATCTTGTCTCTGGGGAGGAGCGTGATAAATATTTTATCTTTGCATGCTCCAGGATATAAATAAGCGGCAATAAAACTGCGGCTTATTAACATCTTACAGTAAAAGCCGCCGCACCGGGGAATATTTCAGACGTGTCTCTAAGTGTAATTGATGAGAGTGTTTATCACACCGGATCTCTGCCCCTCATGGAACCTGCTGTAATTGCGAGTTACGTCTTCTCTGTGGATATTCTCTCACATGACGTTATTTAAATACAAGGGAGTTGCGAGACGCTATCAAAACATCTGTACAAGGAAGAGACAGAAGAGGAAGATGACAGAAGAGGAAGATGACAGCTCCTTCACACTCATTGAAAAAACTCAGAAAGACAAAAGAAAGATCCTACAAATATTCTACACAGCTGTCAAGGAACTACAGGTCCCAGAAGTACAAATCAGAAAGAGCACTGAAAATAAATGTGTCTTAAAGGGCAACTCCTGTTACTGTACATACCACTTCAGCTTCATATATTTGTCCATAGGGGGCAGTATTATAGTAGTTATATTCTTGTATATAGGGGGCAGTATTATAGTAGTTATATCCTTGTATATAGGGGGCAGTATTATAGTAGTTATATACTTGTATATAGGGGGCAGTATAAGGGCATGACCACACATGGCGGAATTCCTCCGCAACTGTCCGCATCAATGCCGCACCTAATCCGGGTTGCGGATTACGGCTGCGGATCTGCACAAAATGTGCAGAAAATTGATGCGGACTGGCCGCTGCGGACTGCAGGAAAAGTGCTTCCCTTCTCCCTATCAGTGCAGGATAGAGAGAAGGGACAGCACTTTCCCTAGTGAAAGTAAAAGAAATTCATACTTACCGCCCGTTGTCTTGATGACGCGTCCCTCCTTCGGCATCCAGCCCGACCTCCCTGGATGACGCGCCAGTCCATGTGACCGCTGCAGCCTGTGCTTGGCCTGTGATTGGCTGCAGCCGTCACTTCCACTGAAACGTCATCCTGGGAGGCCGGACTGGAGACAGAAACAGGGAGTTCTCGGTAAGTATGAACTTATATGTTTTTTTACAGATACATGTATATTGAGATCGATAGTCACTGTCCCGGGTGCAGAAACAGTTACTGCCGATCGCTTAACTCTTTCAGCACCCTGGACAGTGACTATTTACAGACGTCTCCTAGCAACGCTCCCGTCATTACGGGAGCCCCATTGACTTCCTCAGTCTGGCTGTAGACCTAGAAATACATAGGTCCAGCCAGAATGAAGAAATGTCATGTTAAAAAACCAATACGCTCCGCACCACACATAACATGTGCATGACAGCTGCGGACTTCATTGCGGAACTTAGAATCTCCATTGAAGTCAATGGAGAAATTCCGCCATGAGTCCGCAACCAGTCCGCCACTGCTCCGCAACAGACAGAGCATGCTGCGGACACCACATTCCGCTCCGCAGCCTATGCTCCGCAGCGGAATTGTACGCATCGTGTAAACGAACACTGCGAAATTAAAGTGAAAGTCAATGGAGAAACGGCTCCGCTGCGGATTAACGCTGCGGAGTGTCCGCAGCGGAATTTAAGTGAAAATCCGCCATGTGTGAACCCGCCCTTATAGTAGTTATATTCTTGTATATAGGGGCAGTATTATAGCAGTTATATTCTTGTAGATAGGGGGCAGTATTATAGTAGTTATATTCTTGTATATAGGGGCAGTATTATAGCAGTTATATTCTTGTAGATAGGGGGCAGTATTATAGTAGTTATATTCTTGTATATAGGAGCAGTATTATAGTAGTTATATTCTTGTATATAGGAGCAGTATTATAGTAGTTATATTCTTGTATATAAGGGCAGTATTATAGTAGTTATATTCTTGTAGATAGGGGGCAGTATTATAGTAGTTATATTCTTGTATATAGGGGGCAGTATTATAGTAGTTATATTCTTGTATATAGGGGGCAGTATTATAGTAGTTATATTCTTGTATATAGGAGCAGTATTATAGTAGTTATATTCTTGTATATAGGAGCAGTATTATAGTAGTTATATTCTTGTATATAGGGGGCAGTATTATAGTAGTTATATTCTTGTATATAGGGGCAGTATTATAGTAGTTATATTCTTGTATATAGGGGACAGTATTATAGTAGTTATATTCTTGTATATAGGGGGCAGTATTATAGTAGTTATATTCTTGTATATAGGGGGCAGTATTATAGTAGTTATATTCTTGTAGATAGGGGGCAGTATTATAGTAGTTATATTCTTGTATATAGGGGGCAGTATTATAGTAGTTATATTCTTGTATATAGGGGGCAGTATTATAGTAGTTATATTCTTGTACATAGGGGGCAGTATTATAGTAGTTATATTCTTGTATATAGGAGCAGTATTATAGTAGTTATATTCTTGTATATAGGGGGCAGTATTATAGTAGTTATATTCTTGTATATAGGGGGCAGTATTATAGTAGTTATATACTTGTATATAGGTGGCAGTATTATAGTAGTTATATTCTTGTATATAGGAGGCAGTATTATAGTAGTTATATTCTTGTATATAGGGGTAGTATTATAGTAGATATATTCTTGTATATAGGGGCAGTATTATAGTAGTTATATTCTTGTATATAGGGGCAGTATTATAGTAGTTATATTCTTGTATATACGGGGCAGTATTATAGTAGTTATATTCTTGTATACAGGGGCAGTATTATAGTAGTTATATTCTTGTATATAGGGGCAGTATTATAGTAGTTATATTCTTGTATATAGAGGGCAGTATTATAGTAGTTATAGTCTTGTATATAGGGGGCAGTATGATAGTAGTTATAGTCTTGTATATAGGTGGCAGTATTATAGTAGTTATATTCTTGTATATAGGGGGCAGTATTATAGTAGTTATATTCTTGTACATAGTAGTATTATAGTAGTTATATTCTTGTATATAGGAGCAGTATTATAGTAGTTATATTCTTGTATATAGGTGCCAGTATTATAGTAGTTATATTCTTGTATATAGGAGCAGTATTATAGTAGTTATATTCTTGTATATAGGGAGCAGTATTATAGTAGTTATATTCTTGTACATAGGGGGCAGTATTATAGTAGTTATATTCTTGTATATAGGGGGCAGTATTATAGTAGTTATATTCTTGTATATAGGGGGCAGTATGATAGTAGTTATATTCTTGTATATAGGTGGCAGTATTATAGTAGTTATATTTTTGTATATAGGGGGCAGTATTATAGTAGTTATATTCTTGTATATAGGGGCAGTATTATAGTAGTTAAATACTTGTATATAGGGGGCAGTATGATAGTAGTTATATTCTTGTATATAGGGGGCAGTATTATAGTAGTTATATTCTTGTATATAGGGGCAGTATTATAGTAGTTATATTCTTGTATATAGGGGCAGTATTATAGTAGTTATATTCTTGTATATAGGGGGCAGTATTATAGTAGTTATTTTTTTGTATATAGGAGGCAGCATTATAGTAGTTATATTCTTGTATATAGGAGGCAGTATTATAGTAGTTATATTCTTGTATATAGGGGCAGTATTATAGTAGTTATATGCTTGTATATAGGGCAGTATTATAGTAGTTATATTCTTGTATATAGGGGCAGTATTATAGTAGTTATATTCTTGTATATAGGGGGCAGTATTATAGTAGTTATATTCTTGTATATAGGGGGCAGTATTATAGTAGTTATATTCCTGTATATAGGAGCAGTATTATAGTAGTTATATTCTTGTATATAGGGGGCAGTATTATAGTAGTTATATTCTTGTATATAGGGGCAGTATTATAGTAGTTATATTCTTGTATATAGGAGGCAGTATTATAGTAGTTATATTCTTGTATATAGGGGGCAGTATTATAGTAGTTATATTCTTGTATATAGGGGGCAGTATTATACTAGTTATATTCTTGTATATAGGAGCAGTATTATAGTAGTTATATTCTTGTATATAGGAGCAGTATTATAGTAGTTATATTCTTGTATATAGGGGGCAGTATTATAGTAGTTATATTCTGGTATATAGAGGGCAGTATTATAGTAGTTATATTCTTGTATATAGGGGCAGTATTATAGTAGTTATATTCTTGTATATAGAGGGCAGTATTATAGTAGTTATATTCTTGTATATAGGGGCAGTATTATAGTAGTTATATTCTTGTATATAGGGGCAGTATTATAGTAGTTATATTCTTGTATATAGGAACAGTATTATAGTAGTTATATTCTTGTATATAGGGGCGGTATTATAGTAGTTATATTCTTGTATATAGGGGCAGTATTATAGTAGTTATATTCTTGTCTATAGGAGCAGTATTATAGTAGTTATATTCTTGTATATAGGGGCAGTATTATAGTAGTTATATTCTTGTATATAGGGGCAGTATTATAGTAGTTATATTCTTGTATATAGGAAGCAGTATTATAGTAGTTATATTCTTGTATATAGGAAGCAGTATTATAGTAGTTATATTCTTGTATATAGGGAGCAGTATTATAGTAGTTATATTCTTGTATATAGGGGCAGTATTATAGTAGTTATATTCTTGTATATAGGGGCAGTATTATAGTGGTTATATTCTTGTATATAGGAGCAGTATTATAGTAGTTATATTCTTGTATATAGGGGGCAGTATTATAGTAGTTATATTCTTGTATATAGGGGGCAGTATTATAGTAGTTATATTCTTGTATATAGGGGGCAGTATTATAGTAGTTATATTCTTGTATATAGGGGCAGTATTATAGTGGTTATATTCTTGTATATAGGGGCAGTATTATAGTAGTTATATTCTTGTATATAGGGAGCAGTATTATAGTAGTTATATTCTTGTATATAGGGGCAGTATTATAGTAGTTATATTCTTGTATATAGGGGACAGTATTATAGTGGTTATATTCTTGTATATAGGAGCAGTATTATAGTAGTTATATTCTTGTATATAGGGGGCAGTATCATACAAGTTTATAAAGAACATATCTTGTTTGTTCCCAATTACACCTAATACTTCAATGTGAGTAGGGGTCCCTTACAAAACAGAGTTGACATCTTTTACGTTTTGCTTTTGTTTCGCATGCCTTAGAACAGTTTTGTACAGATGTCTGTCTTGAGTTTTCGGAAGACCCACATACAATCCAGGAGGATGGCCATTATACATGAAAATAGAGGAGGTCATTTTGTCTCTTGCAGAACTTTCCAGTGTATACATTTACTAGGTACTACAGTCAGGTGTGGTATCCGTGTTGACTTTTGTCTCCTCTTTGTTCCGGTCCACAAAATGTCGGCTTCCGGTGTGAACGTTTTGCACAGTTTTAACATGCAGCCCCTTTAAGGCTCAAGCTTTGGTGGCCGAGAGGGAAAACTGATAACAGCAGCCACATGACAGATGGACTGATAGAGTAAAATCATTTCTTTTAGCCCACAGGATAATCTTTTCAGGTTCAATAGGTAGCAGGCAATTACAATTAAGTTCTATGGTCGTTGACTAACACCGATCATTTACAAGAATAAGAGCATAGGCCTCGTGACAAGATCTGCCACGTTGCCTGACAATTACCATTTATCACCCACCCCGCTATCCTTGGGCTATGAATTCATCAAATGAACATTGATTTAAGCCAAGGGTTGGGCAGAACTGAACATATTACCTTTAAATTCGACCGGGAATAAAGAAATCAAATAAAACGAATTTGAAAAAAAATCCCGCAGCGACATCAATTGTCAACGTGCGCCGTCGACATGATGTTTTTATATTCAGAACTCTTTGCGGAACATAATAAGTGTCTCGGGTCAGAAATCCTGTGTTTAAGGATATATATATATACACGCATCAAAAATCACATTATATCAAACTATCGGTCTCTGCTCTCGAACATTAATAACTGCCCCTTCTCCCTCCTCCCTCCATTGACTCAGCCTACACAACACATGTCTTAAAGGGCAACTCCAGTTAACATTTTACATTTTCTTTTCTCTTCATATTCCTTATATAGATTGCAAAGTAAGTCGCAAATTCAAGGTCCTTCAAGAACATAGCAACTACTATTGAGCTGCAATATATAGGCCTGCCTCTGTTTATAGGAACATAGGACACCTTGGTTAAGAGTCTGCCTAAGTTAGAGGGAATTTACAGATCATTTGTTCTTCTCTCGTGCTAGTGTTTTAATATTCTGTTCCCCAGTCATCACAATTTGGGTGACAACCACTAATGGTCAGCATTGTAGTTTCCATAAGTGTTGTCACTGAATTTTCCACCGTCCCAGAATGCAATATAAATCTGCATTGTTATGAGGATTACCTCTCAGTTCTTGCTCCTAACAGCGCTGCTCTTGTGTCAGTATTCACTGTTGATCTTGCATTGTATTCATGAATTAGAAAGATCAGGATGAACAGCACTTTAGGTCCAACCTAGAATTACTAGGACAGATGACATCATCAGTGATGTCACTTGCTTTAGAATAGGTCACATCTATGGTGTTTCACCCTGAATAAAAGCTCTGTCATACAAGATTTAAACTCTATAACTTATCCTGTTAAACTTCCATTAAGTGGGCTGTGCTACCGAACAAGAGCAGCAGTGTACACAGAGCGCACAATATATAATCGGGCATTCAGCAGCTGCTCTATAGAGAGAAGCCACTAAATACGATAAATATATGGCAAAATAGAAATGGTGACATGAATAATAAGTCTGTTATGTGGCGTTATAAGAGAAAGCCTTCATCCAGCAATTTCATACTGACCCCAATGAACTATCTCTCTGGTTAACATCCAAAATCCAACCACTCCGCATCAGCCCTCTATTTGATCTAAATTTTAGCTGAGTGACAAATGTTCATGGCAGCCATTACAGTATTGTCATTCAGCTTTCTGTAGACCCTACATGTCACATAGGTCCACACTGTTATGCAGAGTTAGACCCTGCGCTCTCCCTCCTAATGCGCTACCTTTAAAAATGTCAGTCTTTACTGAAGTTCTGGCATTCTATTCATGAACCAAGAAGCTCAGGACGAACAGGTTTCTCCCAAGTAGAGGATAGCTACAGTGGATGGAACAGTGGAGAATACATTTAGAGATAATTATATTATTAAAATGGTAAGATGATTATAATCAGTATGGGAGGAATCGTATATATGTGTAATATACATATATATATATATATATATATATATATATATATATACATATATATGTTTAGAGCCCATGTAAAGCCTATGGTCTGAGACATAACTTGTGCCCCTGGGCCCAATGTAAAACAGAGCCCCCCAACTATCATTCTTCATTTATAATACTGGTCTCCTCATGAGGGAGAAGGGGGACTTTTTGCACCCCCTATAGCTACAATCCTACCTATGATATGACGAACATATAACCTACTGGATGTATGTTAGCAAGAAGGGACAGATGGAAGAAAATATTATTGCAGAAACAGACGACACATGGTTCTTTGTAGTCTGTTACCATGGAGACACATAGGGCTGAATAGGAGCTGTATGCACAAAACGGTAGGAGATTTTTAATGAAGACCATTTGCAAAGTTGCGTTATTTTTTAATTTGGACACATTGCAACCTCTTTTCTTGATTCAAAGGTGGACATGTTCTTTAATTGCATATATTCTATAGCGCTGCAATGCGGTCCCAGTTGTGACTACCAGCACCGTTCATACTATATGGAGCTGGAAATCGAGGTCTACGTCTGCTCTGCCTGCGCTTGTAGAGTTGGTACAGACACCCCTCACAAAAGCTGTTTGTCACAGGCCAAAGAGCCCCAGGCTGCGGGTAGACATTCACTTGCGGTAGACTTACAGTCTATTTTAAATAGGCCTTAGGGATTTGCTGCTGACCATGGAGCATCACGCTTAACATTAGACCCGGCTTTTTCTTTTAATTGACTATCCACAATGCTGCGGGTAGGAAATCACTTGAAGCCATCTCCTCTCCGACGCTTGCCCACTAATGACCTTCTCTCTGCCCTAAACACATATGGCCAAGACAATACAAATCTCATTTGAGCGCTAGGCAAATCCAATAACTCAATTGCTACTGTACTGAAGTTCCATCTATCAATCAGTGATCGCACCGGTTGGATGGCGGAGTGCTGCTTTCTACGGGTCAGACGCGTGGGTCTAATCGATTTACCAATGATTAAATCCACATTTGTAACACTTGTCATTATTAAACCTTCAATCTTCATTACATGGGGTCTAACAGCTGCATCGAGGGTCAGAAAACGCCACCGTTTCTTTTCATCCCTGGAATTACAATGTAACGCGTGTGAGATCACCGGATTCTCAATGTTTTTATTCATTTTTGAAGACAGAATGACAAATGTATTGTCTAATTAGAATGAGTCATGTGCCTATATCTATTCCTGGGAAAGCTGGATGACAAGCATTATGGTTACAGCATCACAGAGGTTAACACCCATCTTTTTCAGACTCCTGAATGGCAAATCTTCTTAGTTTTGTGCAGCAACACAGGAGTGGAGAATGGGACTTTGCATACCTGGGTTAGACTTGCCATTCAGGAGTCTGGAAAAGCTGTGTGACAAGTAATGTCAAATCTATTATGATGATGTTCTGCAGCAGCTGTGTGCTATGCTGTTCTGCAGTAGCTGAGGTGTGTATTATGATGGTTCGAGAGTAGATGTGATGTATATTATGAGGTTCTGCAGCAGCTGAGGTGTGTGCTATGCTGTTTTGCAGTAGCTGTGGTGTGTAGTATGATGTTCTACAGCAGCTGAGGTGTCTATTATAATGTTCTGAAGCAGTTGGTGTGTATTATAATGTTCTGCAGCAGCTGAGGTGTATTTTATAATGTTCTGCAGCAGCTGAAGTGTGTATTATGATGTTCTGCAGCAGCTGAGGTGTGTATTATGAGGTTCTGCAGCAGCTGAGGTGTGTATTATTATGTTCTGCAGCAGCTGAGGTGTGTAACGTTCTGCAGCAGCTGAGGTGTGTATTATGAGGTTCTGCAGCAGCTGAGGTGTGTATTATTATGTTCTGCAGCAGCTGAGGTGTGTAATGTTCTGCAGCAGCTGAGGTGTGTATTATAATGTTCTGCAGAAGCTGGGGTGTGCATTATGAGGTTCTGCAGCAGCTGAGGTGTGTATTATGATATTCTGCAGCAGCTGAGGTGTGTATTATGAGGTTCTGCAGCAGATGAAGTGTGTATTATGATGATCTGCAGCAGCTAAGGTGTGTATTATGATGTTCTGCAGCAGCTGGGGTGTGCATTATGAGGGTCTGCAGCAGCTGAGGTGTGTATTATGATGATCTGCAGCAGCTGAGGTGTGTATTATGATGTTCTGCAGCAGCTGGGGTGTGCATTATGAGGGTCTGCAGCAGCTGAGGTGTGTATTATTATGTTCTGCAGCAGCTGAGGTGTGTATTATAATGTTCTGCAGCAGCTGAGGTGTGTATTATGATGTTCTGCAGCAGCTGGGGTGTGCATTATGAGGGTCTGCAGCAGCTAAGGTGTGTATTATGATGATCTGCAGCAGCTGAGGTGTGTATTATGATGTTCTGCAGCAGCTGGGGTGTGCATTATGAGGGTCTGCAGCAGCTGAGGTGTGTATTATTATGTTCTGCAGCAGCTGAGGTGTGTATTATAATGTTCTGCAGCAGCTGAGGTGTGTATTATGATGTTCTGCAGCAGCTGGGGTGTGCATTATGAGGTTCTGCAGCAGCTGAGGTGTGTATTATGATGATCTGCAGCAGCTGAGGTGTGTATTATAATGTTCTGCAGCAGCTGAGGTGTGTATTATGATGATCTGCAGCAGCTGGGGTGTGTATTATAATGTTCTGCAGCAGCTGAGGTGTGTATTATGATGTTCTGCAGCAGCTGGGGTGTGCATTATGAGGTTCTGCAGCAGCTGAGGTGTGTACTATGATGATCTGCAGCAGCTGAGGTGTGTATTATAATGTTCTGCAGCAGCTGGGGTGTGTATTATAATGTTCTGCAGCAGCTGGGGTGTGTATTATGATGTTCTGCAGCAGCTGAGGTGTGTATTATAATGTTCTGCAGCAGCTGTGGTGTTTATTATGATGTTCTACAGCAGCTGTGGTGTTTATTATGATGTTCTACAGCAGCTGAGGTGTGTATTATGATGATCTGCAGCAGCTGAGGTGTGTATTATGATGTTCTGCAGCAGCTGGGGTGTGTATTATGATGTTCTACAGCAGCTAAGGTGTGTAGTATAATGTTCTGCAGCAGCTGAGGTGTGTATTATGATGTTCTGCAGCAGCTGAGGTGTGTATTATAATGTTCTGCAGCAGCTGTGGTGTTTATTATGATGTTCTACAGCAGCTGGGGTGTGTATTATGATGTTCTGCAGAAGCTGAGAGTGTGTGCTATGCTGTTTTGCAGTAAATGTGGTACATGCTATGATGTTCTGCAGTATCTGAGGTATGAGTATAATGATTTTCTACAGCACCTAAGATGTGAATTATGGGGTTTTGCAGCAGCTGAGGGGTGTATTATGATGTCCTGGAGCTGCTAAGGTGTGTATTATGATGTTCCGCAGCAGCTGAGGTGTCTGTTATTATGAGGTTCTTTAGTAGCTGTTGTGTGTACTATGATATTCTTGTAAAAGAAAGATCGAGCACTACAGGTCAGTCAATCAGTGGTAACACAGGAGAATGAACTACCTGAAAATCGATTTATTACAGACTGCTTCTGCAGAGAGAGATAAGCGGTGTCTATGTAACGCTGCTCATCTGAGTTAACTCATCAGGTTCTGACACGAGAATGTGATATTTAGTTTAGAGCTTAGTGCACACACAGCATCTCTCTTTGTATATTGTATAGAGAGCTAAGATTATATTGCGCCCTGCGGTATTGTCACCAAACATCGCTAATGCCCGATACCGTGTGTTACAACACAAAATTGCTTTAGGTTATATTTTATAAAACATGGAATTAATATGAGTCTACTAGATCCCAGCACGGCCTAATATAAACATTGATTCAACCCGCGATCAATAATATTGATAATAAATTAATTTATTTATCCGCCACGCAGCGCCAAAAAAAAAAGCTTAACTGACGGAAATAGTTCAATACAGAAAGACAATTATACCCCCCACATATCGTGTAATTATCCTGTGTCATTACATGCAGTTCTGGGAATTATATTCATCAAACATCATTTTCTATGGCTGAGCACATACAATGCAGAACGTTTTCATGTGGATAATGAGGATGTCGCCATATTGTTGTGATAGGACGGTAAAATCTGCCCTGTAATTTCCGGCAAACCTGAACTTCATTTATGGTAAGTGCATTGATCAAATGCTTATTATGGTTGTGCTCGGCCATTAAACATCCCTTGTGTGGCGGGAGGTCGTAAGGGCATGACCACACATGGCGGAATTCCTCCGCAACTGTCCGCATCAATGCCGCACAGAATCTGCGTTGCAGATTCTGCAGCGGATCTGCACAAAATGTGCAGAAAATTGATGCGGACTGGCCGCTGCGGACTGCAGGAAAAGTGCTTCTCTTCTCCCTATTCAGTGCAGGATAGAGAGAAGGGACAGCACTTTCCCTAGTGAAAGTCAAAGAATTTCATACTTACCGCCCGTTGTCTTGGTGACGCGTCCTTCTTTCGGCATCCGGCCCGACCTCCCTGGATGACGCTCCAGTCCATGTGACCGCTGCAGCCTGTGCTTGGCCTGTGATTGGCTGCAGCCGTCACTTACACTGAAACGTCATCCTGGGAGGCCGGACTGGAGACAGACGCAGGGAGTTCTCGGTAAGTATGAACTTATATTTTTTTTTACAGATACATGTATATTGAGATCGGTAGTCACTGTCCCGGGTGCAGAAACAGTTACTGCCGATCGCGTAACTCTTTCAGCACCCTGGACAGTGACTATTTACAGACGTCTCCTAGCAACGCTCCCGTCATTACGGGAGCCCCATTGACTTCCTCAGTCTGGCTGTAGACCTAGAAATACATAGGTCCAGCCAGAATGAAGAAATGTCATGGTAGTAAAAACAATACGCTCCGCAGCACACATAAGATCTGCGGACTTCATTGCGGAATTTTGACTCTCCATTGAAGTCAATGGAGAAATTCCGCCATGAGTCCGCAACCAGTCCGCCACTGCTCCGCAACAGACAGAGCATGCTGCGGACAACAAATTCCGCTCCGCAGCCTATGCTCCGCAGCGGAATTGTACGCATCGTGTAAACGAACACTGCTAAATTAAAGTGAAAGTCAATGGAGAAACGGCTCCGCTGCGGATTAACGCTGCGGAGTGTCCGCAGCGGAATTTAAGTGAAATTCCGCTATGTGTGAACCCGCCCTAAGAGTCCGGTCCTTTTATTGAAGAGTCTCAGCACAATACAAGACATGGGATGTTATGTGGATCTGCCATAGACAACTACTGGATATATGTCATTTAACCTCTTCATTGCATGTGGGACAACAGCAACGCCGGGGCTACAACGTCACCCATAAGATTCAAAAATAATTGCCATTGTGCCGCTACTTTAACGTTGCCCAATGGGGGTAAAAAAAAGTCCAGCATTGCCAAAAATCAGACTGTGTTGTGAATCCGCTAGCGACTATTGTAACATTTTCAACATGGTCACCAGCCCGCTATAGGGTAACAATGAAGTCTTAGCGCGATGATAATTTTACTGTGATTTGGGGTGACCTCATGCCGCTGTGTACAGGATGTTACTATAAGGGGTGCAGTTATACCTGGCGTCTGAGGAGCCAAAAATACGTCTACAAACCTGTGCTCAATCCTTTTCTGAAACAGAGCTACAAATCTCCTGCATAGACATAGGGTTAAGTAATAAAATTCTGTCTGCCTGCAGGCACCACTAGGGGTACTGCATACGGTTTATAGATTGAACTCAGTAACAAAACTGTATGCAGTAAGCTCCTAAGCTCCCTCTAGTGGTGGCTGCAGGGAGATAGAATTTGATCATTCAACTATGTTTATGCAGGGGCTCTGTATCAGAAAAATAAAGCTCCAACCACTATAAAGATATATAATAAAATTATTCAGCACAGAATGTTGAACCTAAAAATGACAAGGTGTTAAAAGATGGACATTCACCTTAAGAGTGCGTTTCTTGTATTCTAGATTCAAGGACAAAGAAACTTGACAATAGAAGACATCTGATCCTTATAGTAAAACAATTTAAGATAAGTTCACATCCTTATTGAATTGAAGACATAACAACCAATATAAGTGACCGAGCCAAAGCAAGAAACTCGGGGAACTTCATATCAGTGTTAATGGATTTCAAAGTGAATAACATATAAGCTCAGATATCCGGGCAAGCTGTCACCCTGTATATCTGGGTATAAGGCCCACAAGATCAAATAGTCAGGACAGCTTGTGGGACTGAAGCTCCATCTGCTGTACAGATTCTGGGTGCTCAGGGCATCTTTTGTTTTTTAACACAGGGTCATGGCTTTAAGATTTCAAGATGTTCTTCAGCAGCTGTTTCACTGGCATAAATAGATATGAAATCCAAATGGAAAAAGCAAGGACATGCTGTGGATTTCCCTATAGCCCAGGTGGTCCCCAACAACTATTACCTATTATATTAGATGATTAGGGACTAATGGCACATAAAATGATCTAAGGCTCTGTTCACATCTACATCCTGGCTTCCCCTTATAACAGAAACCTGGATGTCGATATCACCGGCAACCGACTGACCCCTTTGTATAATGGGGTCTATCAGGCACCGTCATGGTGTCTGTCATTTGACTGGATAAATAGCGCTGCAACAAAGAGAAGTTAGTATGTGCATTAGATGGGGGTTCTAAAACTTTCTGAATGTCGTATGCAAATAAACATGTCTGGTCATTGGACCAGAAGAATCACTAAAAGGGTTAGACATTTGAGGTCTAAGTAGCCTCATGTTATTTCAGTTCCTTACCACAGTACCAACGTCATACCCGCCAATAATTTTGGTGGAAATGACCTGTAAACTGAACCACAAAAGGCATTTCTATGCTGCTCAGGGGTGTTCCTTGTCTGAGCATGGGCGGGGCTTAAAACTTTCCATGATTTGTAATTCTAATTTTAGTAGGTAGGCACACTATTCCATCCTTACCTTCCTATACCTGCATAGGGAACTTCCCCATAGATGTAAGAATACATCAGTATGGGGCATATCCCAGGGTGGTCCGATTTAATATTCTGGGAGGACAGGGGCAAAATTGTCGGATCTCAGCCAGGATAATTAAAGCACATATAGGGAAGATTCAGTACTACTGCTGGATATATAGCTATATTGTTTCAGGACACTCACAGTATGGAGGTGGTATACATAGGGTTAAACAAAATGGAAGCTATAAAATGTATATTTTATCCAAAACTTGCAGTACAGGAGGAAGGTGGAAATGAAAGGTGCCGAACCTGTAGAATAGGGATTATTAGATCTGACATAATGAAATCCAAATGCTTTTATAATTAAAAATAAAGCAGGTATTATGAGGCCAATATAGAGAACGTTCTGCAGGAAAAATTAGTCGTCCCCCAACCCCCCCCCCCCCCCCCCGTAGTATATGAAAGGACAGACAGGGGCTGAGAGGGGATTATATGGATGGGAATGTTTTTTACTTCTCTCCCGCAGCTGAGACATTGACAAATAGTCCTCTTTGTCTCTTAATGATATTGGAGCAAGCGGAAAATTGCACTAACTTTTATAAGCCCATCTGCCCCCTACTCCTAAAATGACTTGTCTGTATTAATATGGCCCTGCAGGTCTTGAAGGCAGCTTTTTTTTGGCTACACTGCGGCCCCACTGAGCACCGCAGCATCGAGAACACCAACAATTTCTACACAAGCGGTTTTATCACGTCTGCTTTTAATAGGGCCTGTCATCCTCGAGGTGGACACTACTAAATCTTCTTTATGTCATATGGTAATGGTGCCATTAGCTGGCGAGATGCTGTCTCTTGTTTTGGCTGAATAGAGGGTTCGCCATTTGTAAAGCGGGGCCAGGGCAACGTGGGCACCTGCTCGTGGTCCCAGCATGTGAAGATTTAACAGAACAAAACTTCCTTAGGGCTGGGTTCCCACGTTGTGGTCACAAAGTGTTGTGCCTGCAAAAAAACACGCGTTTTGACTGAAACATGTAAAGCCAGCCCCAGTGATGGAAAAATGTTGTCGTTTATTTGGCCCAAAGTTGCTCCAGTCTGTCTAGAAACCTTTCCAAAAGATCACCCTCCTATCCAGACCAGATTTTCTGCCACAGATTTTTAATTATGCTTACTGGACAAGTTCATTGAGAAGAACGACCTCTCAGAAGACCACTTTCCAATGCAATTTTGAGTGGTCATCTCAAAAGGGTTTCACTGTATCTTTATAAAAAAGGAAAGAAAAGGCTCGATTGAGTGAACTAATATGTCGCACATCATAAAAGTAAATGAAGGATCTACTTCATCTCATGAAAATCTGGAGTGCTGCCTTTTACTTTTCTCTATCTATCTATCTATCTATCTATCTCATATCTATCTATCTATCTATCTCATATCTATCTATCTATCTATCTATCTCATATCTATCTATCTATCTATCTATCTATCTATCTCATATCTATCTATCTATCTCATATCTATCTATCTATCTATCTATCTATCTATCTATCTATCTCATATCTATCTATCTATCTATCTATCTATCAATTCAATTCAATTCAATTCAAAGAAGCTTTATTGGCAGGACCAAATACATATTAGCATTGCCAAAGCAAGTAAGAAGTAAGGGAATGAGGGATAGGGACTGAGGGCTTGGGGATAGGGACACATCTAGGGTCGGGGTTATACGTGTCCATGGCATATCATGTCTCTCTCAGTTTATGGCATGCAGTGACATATTGTGCCGCTGTGCCCACTGTGGTTTCCTCTTCACCCAGCAGGATGTAGAGTTTCTCTTCCTCTTCCATGGAGCTGAAGTCCGGTAAGAGATCAGAGAGTCTCCTGAAGTGAGTGTCCCTCACTGCTGAGTATTTGGAGCAGTGTAGCAGGAAGTGGGCCTCATCCTCCACGGCCTCCTGGTCGCACTGTTGGCACAGTCGGCTCTCCCTGGGCTTGTAGGTCTGTCTGTGGCGCCCGGATTCGATGAGCAGGTTGTGGGCGCTCAGTCTGTAGCGGCTCAGGATCTGTCTGTCTCTGTGGTTTGGCAGTTTCTCCAGATATGGCGCCAGTTTATATTCCCGCTGTAGACTCCGGTATATTGTCAGTTTCTGGGATGTCTTTATGTCGTTCCTCCAGTCACTGATATATTCCTCTTGGCCTTTGTTTATTGTCTTCTTGATTTCGGCTTTTGTGAGGCCGCGCTGGGTGACATTTTCTTCAGGCCGGGTCAGGGTGAGATGTTCTGGGGGGCCTGGTTTACCTGGGACCCCTTGGTGTAACAGGGCTTTATGGTGATAGGAACTTTGCCTGCTGCTGTGTAGATGGGCCCAGAATGATAGCGCCCTCTTCTGGATTGTGAGGTGTAGTGGGAATCTGCCCAGTTCTGCCCGACAGGCACTATTTGAGGTGCTCCGATGGACTTGGAGAAGGTGTTTGCAGAATTCTAGGTGGAAGATTTCTGTTGGGCTGGAATCCCACCTTGACCAGTCTGGGTATGTGTCCGGACCCCAGACTTCACTGGCATACAGGAGGATTGGGGAGATGATGGAGTCAAAGATTTTCAGCCAGACCGTCACTGGTGGTTTGAGATGATAGAGTTTTCGTCTGATGGCATAGAAGGTTTTGCACGCCTTGTCTTTCAGAATCTCTATGGCTTGTTTAAAGCTTCCTGATTGGTTGATTTCTAGGCCCAGGTAAGTGTACCTGTCGGTCGCTGTGATTGTGGCGTTATTTAGTGTGAAGGTCGGGTGCCTGGGGGATTTTGAGTTTCTCTTCTGGAACACCATGATGTTGGTTTTCTTGGCATTGATGGGTAGTGCCCACGTGGAGCTGAATTTTTCTAGGATTTGCAGGTTGTCTTGGAGACCTTTCTCGGTTGGTGATAGTAACAGAAGGTCATCTGCATACAGCAGGAATTTCACCTGGGTGTCATGGAGGGCGAGACCTGGTGCTGAGGAGGATTCCAGAGCTGTGGCCAGTTCATTGATGTAGATGTTGAAGAGCGTTGGACTGAGGCTGCAGCCTTGTCTGACTCCTCGGCTCTGCTGGAAATCGGCCGTTCTTCTCCCGTTCACCTTCACGCTGCATCTGTTCTCTGTGTAGGAGCTTCTGATGACGTCATAGGTTTTACCTCCTATTCCGCTCTCCAGCAGTTTCAGGAATAGGCCCGGGTGCCACACTGAGTCAAAGGCCTTCTTAAAGTCCACAAAACAGGCGTAAATCTTCCCATGCTTTGTATTGTGGACGTGGCTCTTGATGAGGCTGCGCAGGGTGTAGATGTGGTCAGTGGTGCGGTCGGGGTTATACAAGTCCATGGCATATCATGTCTCTATCTCATATCTATCTATCTCATATCTATCTATCTATCTCATAATCTAATCTATCTATCTATCTATCTATCTATCTATCTATCTATCTATCTATCTATCTCATATGTATCTATCTCATATCTATCTATCTATCTCATAATCTAATCTATCTATCCATCTATCTCATAATCTAATCTATCTATCTATCTATCTATCTATCTATCTATCTATCTATCTATCTATCTATCTATCTATCTATCTATCTATCTATCTATCTATCTATCTATCTACCTCATGAACAGAATGGCAGGGTGTTACAGAGTAATTTTCCATAACAATATAGATTACCAAAGAATTCAGGGTATGAGAAAAGCTGGGTGTCAACCATATGGGCTACCATATCATTTATAGTGGCTACCCAGCATAGCCGCCGCTGAGGAGAAGAAGCTCTGCTCCTCTCTCCAGCTCCAGACATCCAGTAATGAGAAGACTGAGTGATCTTATACAGTAGAAGCCGCTCTGACACTGTCCGCAGCTGAACGGCGGAGGCTAGACAGGTAATTCAAAGACAGGTAATTCAAAGTACCCCCGGGTCGGTGCAGCGGCGCCTATAACGTGATGCACTCAGCTGCACATGTATGGGGCAGTGAAAGGTTCTCTTTAAGCATCTCTTACATAAGCAATGCTAATTATTATAAACATAGAAAACCTTTGGTGGATCACAAATTTCACTAGATATCAGAGGAAAATAAGTTCATATTAAACAGTTTTGCCACATAAATTGAGCCGGACCTTTAGAAGACATTGATCCGAAACAAGCAATAAAAATAAAATTGAGTTAACGGAGTGCGTGTCACTCGCTCTGATCCATCTCTGTATATCACGCCGGCCGCTAACTCCTTCATTATAACACTTCATGCATTGCTCAGCCGTACAGCAAAATCAATAGCGCGCCCGCGACACATTGACACATCACCTTCTATAGACACGCTTTAATGACTAAGATGTATATGTTCCTGACCAGCCAAAAGTTATTAGAAATCCCTCTTTACTACATGGAGGTTCCTTGAATGCACTCTATATTGTATTGTAGTTATTAGAATGCCCTGTGTTTTCAGCGCTCTCTTATTGGAGGTCAGTAATCTCTCATTTTTCTATGGAGGTGATTAGAGTGCTCTCTTTTCTGTGGGTGCAGAAATGCCTTCTGATTTGTATGGAGTTTACTGTAATGCCCCTGTTTCTATAGCGGCTACTAGAGTGCTCTGTTTTATATACGGGTTGCTAGAATGCCTTCCATTTTACATGGGTGTGGTAAGTGTGCCTATTGTTTTGTATGGAGCTTACTAGAATGCACATTATTTTGAATTGAGCATTACTAGAGTGCTCACTGTTTAGTATAACATTTACCAAAATGGTCTATGTTTTGTATAGTGTTTACTAGAGCACCTTAGTTTGTACATAACAGTCTTTTCGTACAGATATTACTTAAGTTTTCTTTGTTTAGTATGTATGATATTAGAGTGCTCAATGTTTGGTATAAAGTTTACTAAAATGTCCTGTTTTGAAATGTGGCTTTTGTGTTGTTTGTATGCTAGTAGAGGCCACAAACGTTTTTATTTTGTTTGGAAAATACTAGAGTGCACTAATTTTTGTATGGTGATTATTAGAGTGCTTTTTATTCTTTGTGGAGATCACTAGAGTGCCGTCTGTCTTATATGGAGGTTACTAGAGTACTCTGTTTGTGTAAATGTTACTAGAGTGCTTGTTTATGTAATGGTTACTAGAATACCTACTGTAGTGTATTAGTGTTTGTAAAGTGCCTTTTTCTTGTGTGCAGGTCCCTAATATACCCTATGTTGCCTGTTATTACTAGAATGTCCTGTATTGTTGTTACTAGAGTGCCCTGTATTGTTGTAACTAGAATGCCCTGTATTATTGTTACTAGAATGACCTGTATTGTTGTCACTAGAATGCCCAGTATTGTTGTAACTAGAATGCCCTGTATTATTGTTACTAGAGTGCCCTGTATTGTTGTCACTAGAATGCCCTGTATTGTTGTCACTAGAATGCCCTGTATTGTTGTCACTAGAATGCCCTGTATTGTTGTCACTAGAATGCCCTGTATTGTTGTCACTAGAATGCCCTGTATTGTTGTCACTAGAATGCCCTGTATTGTTGTCACTAGAATGCCCTGTATTGTTGTCACTAGAATGCCCTGTATTGTTGTCACTAGAATGCCCTGTATTGTTGTCACTAGAATGCCCTGTATTGTTGTCACTAGAATGCCCTGTGTTTTGGATGTAGATAATTAGAGTGCCCTCTCTGGCGCAGCAAACAAAAGTTCCTGAATATACAAATATATGAAAAACAATCAGAAGACATATAAAACAACACACAAAAGGTGTCAATACAAGTAGATACCGCTCGAAAAAATGGATTCAGGGTGCTCTCAGGACTGGTCACTTAGTCCCATAGTCACAGTATAATTTACCTGTAAATCTTGACAACTCATTTACCGATGATGGAAAGCGGCCATAAAAGCATCATACCCTGCGTATATATTAAGGGAAAGGTTTATACTCTCTCCGCTATTATACTAGAACAAAAATAAAGTTTTATGACTCAGTTTTATTGCCAGAAAATGTATTAAAAGTTATCGGTGGAATTAAATGTTCTGACATTTTCCTGAGGCAGATAAATAAAAAAAACGCTTTTTATTTTGCATTTCAAGTACATAAGGAGATTCAGCCATGGAAATTTAACCCAACAACATATAGGTGAATAAATGTGATCCTAAAAAATTACTTATTTGGAAAATACCATAACATATGGATATTTTCAGTAATCGGATTATGTATGATTGGATTGGTACGGTGGCCTACCTTCCATAGAAACAGACCATGTGGCTGCTATGGGGCCCATCGATAGAGGGGGCCCACACTGATCTGCAGCCACCACTAGAGGGAGCACACTCAGAGATTTTTACAACTCTAATAGGAGCTGTATAATCTGTACTCAGTGAGCTCCACCTGGTGGTGACTGCAGGCAATAAAAGCTTTATCATGTAGGAGCTCTATTTGTGAAAAACAAAGCTCTGACCCCTATAAAGTTACGTTAAAAATCTATAGTGGACATTTTCATTAAAAAGTAGTATATTTGTCAGAGCTCTCAGTGGAGAGCAATTTTGAGTTTTGCTATGAGACCCTATGATTTCTGTGTATACCCCTGGCTCAGTATGATGAAAGGCTGATACCTAAATTGACACCCTTATTTGACAAACTTAAAGGAAAACTTCACTTTTAGCAGAAATCCACATAAAATGTTGAGTAACTTTATAAATAACTTACTTTACTTTTCCTGTACTGATTATTAGTTACACAATGTTTTCTTCTCCATACAAATTAAAAGAAAAAATTCAGAAATCTTTTGGTTTCGTGCTGCATTGTGGGAGATCAGGTGACAAGGCGGAGCTAAGCTGGTGGTCACATGTCTGTCTGAATATAGATAAAACACACAAATCCCAAGTAATGTTTTTAATTAACTTTGGAAGTGAATATTGAAGAAAACTCTATATTAATACAAATAAAGCGAAGGTATTTTATTTTTTTTTGCAGATTTAAAGGATAGATCAACGTAATATTACTGTAAATATCAGCCTGAATTGTGAAATGTCTCATAGCAAAGAAAAACTCATGGTGGTAAAGAGAGAGAGTTGGAAAAGAAAGTTTTCTATATTTCATTAGCACAGCTTTCTGATTGGCCGAGAAGGAGCATGTGACTACATCCACATGATCCCTTTCGGCAAATTTGCTCTGGAATTTAAGGGGGTCACCTGGCTGGCTTGTGTCAATTAGGCTGGGTTCACACGTGGCGGAATTTCACTTAAATTCCGCTGCGGACACTCCGCAGCGTTAATCCGCAGCGGAGCCGTTTGTCCATTGACTTACACTTTAATTTAGCAGTGTTCGTTTAGACGAGGCGTAAAATTCCGCTGCGGAGCATAGGCTGCGGAGCGGAATTTGGTGTCCGCAGCATGCTCTGTCTGTTGCGGAGCAGTGGCGGACTCATGGCGGAATTTCTCCATTGACTTCAATGGAGAGTCAAAATTCCGCAATGAAGTCCGCAGATCTTATGTGTGCTGCGGAGCGTATTGGTTTTACTACCATGACATTTCTTCATTCTGGCTGGACCTATGTATTTCTAGGTCTACAGCCAGACTGAGGAAGTCAATGGGGCTCCCGTAATGACGGGAGCGTTGCTAGGAGACGTCTGTAAATAGTCACTGTCCAGGGTGCTGAAAGAGTTAAGCGATCGGCAGTAACTGTTTCTGCACCCGGGACAGTGACTACCGATCTCAATATACATGTATCTGTTAAAAAATATATAAGTTCATACTTACCGAGAACTCCCTGCATCTGTCTCCAGTCCGGCCTCCCAGGATGACGTTTCAGTCTAAGTGACGGCTGCAGCCAATCACAGGCCAAGCACAGGCTGCAGCGGTCACATGGACTGGCGCGTCATCCAGGGAGGTCGGGCTGGATGCCGAAAGAGGGACGCGTCACCAAGACAACGGCCGGTAAGTATGAAAATCGTTTACTTTCACTAGGGAAAGTGCTGTCCCTTCTCTCTATCCTGCACTGATAGGGAGAAGGGAAGCACTTTTCCCGCAGTCCGCAGCAGCTAGTCCGCATCAATTTACTGCACATTTTGTGCAGATCCGCAGCAGAATCTGCAACGCAGATTCTGTGCGGCATTGATGCGGACAGTTGCGGAGGAAATCCGCCACGTGTGGTCATGCCCTTAAGGGTATGTTCACACGGCCAAATTTCAGACGTATACGAGGCGTATTTTGCCTCGTTTTACGTCTGGAAATACGTCTCAAATACGTCGGCAAACATCTGCCCATTCATTTGAATGGGTTTGCCGACGTACTGTGCAGACGACCTGTTATTTACGCGTTGTCGTTTGACAGCTGTCAAACGACGACGCGTAAAAATACAGCCTCGTCAAAAGAAGTGCAGGACACTTCTTTGGACGTTTTTGGAGCTGTTTTCTCATAGACTCCAATGAAAACAGCTCCAAAAACGGACGTAAAAAACGCCGCGAAAACGGCGTGAAAACGCTGCGAAAAATGCGAGTTGGTAAAAAAACGTCTGAAAAGCAGGGTCTGTTTTCCCTTGAAAACAGCTCTGGATTTTCAGACGTTTTTGTTGACTACGTGTGAACATACCCTAAGGGTTCTATCAGATGCCCTTCTTCAAAGATGTCACATTTAAAATATTACTTATAAGATTTCATTACGTTTTTACCATAGGGGGCACTGTTCCATTAATGTTAATAGATCCAGTACAGTAGTTTCCAATATTTGAAACATAATTAGGGAAATTAATTTATGAGTACATTTTATTTTTATAGAAATGATTTTATTTTATAATTTTATAAAGTTGCTAGTCAAGGAGAGAAGATAAAATTATAATTTCTTATAAGGAGCCTCTGATTCTTTGTAAATTGCAATGAGTCTCAAGTAAAAAAAAAAAGTTTGTTCTGCTAAAAAAATAAATGCACAAAAACTCTTCTAATTAATTAGATGAAGCAAATGATTGTGTAAAGACGTGCGACAGAGGGTGAAAAATTGGATTATTCCTTCCCGTCAAGCGCACATTTCATGTCTAATGAGTTCGCCGCGTCAGGTAAATTGCTACCTGTGTTCCAAACCCATGGACTAATGAGATTATCAGGCAGCACCCGGCAGACACAACACAGCCCAGGCCGCATTATGCGGCAGATATCACGCTGAATTCCGCACACGCCGCCCTCCGTAATAACCAATCATTTTGATACTATCAAGTAATTTCACGTTTTTAGTTTTTGCTCGGGGAGGTAAGATAAATGTTGATCTGAGGTTCATGTTGATAAGCTGCTAATTTGTATTTTCATATCCAGTATTATTAAAATAAGAAGTTAGCTCTCTCCTGCCCCCTGCTGGCAGTGCGGTTTTCATGGCTGAGAAGGGATTTTTCATTCTTTTCTTGTAGTGCTGGGGTCTTAATGTTGTCTGAAGGGATTTAAAACACTTTTCTTTAATTTTGGTTGGTTGTCCTCTGTTGCCCCCCCCCCAAATCTACAGTAACTAGAGGTCTTAAATGACTTTTCCAATTTTACATAATTACAGCTTAATGTGCAATGAAAAATTCTGAAACTTATATTATAAAATAATTTGTTTAAATTCTTCACCATTTTCAAGATCTGAGCTTGTGGTCGGCAAATTGAAACAACCTTGTTTACATCCAGAGGCTGAAGACCTGTACAGACTTAACAGCTGAGGGTTTGTTACAATTGTATCAAGTCTAGTTAATCCTCTGTACTCTATACATCCTGGATTTCCAGCTGATACGTTTAATCTACACTGATACATTGTAGCAAACTATCAGGGCAGGAGGGAGAACTGTACTGCTGATGTATTTAGCTCTCAAAGGATTTTCTAGACTGGATACAATTGTAACAAACTTTCAGCTGTTACAGGATTAGATCTATATGGGTTTTCGGCCTCTGGATGTAAACAATAATGTCTACATTCACTGACAGCAAACAGAGATCAGAATTTATATGTAGGATATATCATAAGTATTAAATTGGTGGTAGTACTCAGGGACATGACTTTAGGGGCTGCAGGGGCAGCAGTCGCACCCAGGCCCCGGACCTGAGAGGGTGGGGGCCCTACATATTTTATATTGAGGACCAGGAGCTTCACGTTAGGTCTCTGGTAGTCTGACAGCTAGAAATTGGCTCCTGGTCCCCATTATTACTGGAAAAGGGCCACAAATGAACTGGATTCAATGGAAAGTATGAGAAAAAAAGAGCCAAAATCTGATCAGATAACTTTGGGAAATCACAAATTAATA
The DNA here is from genome assembly GCF_050947455.1 of Rhinoderma darwinii. Classification (NCBI taxonomy): domain Eukaryota; kingdom Metazoa; phylum Chordata; class Amphibia; order Anura; family Rhinodermatidae; genus Rhinoderma; species Rhinoderma darwinii. Next base: position 131,857,875 of record NC_134693.1, read on the forward strand.
GTAACAGAATAAAAGTAACAAATAATGTAACAATATATAAATAACGCTGCGTCCTATGGAATTTATACAGAAGGAAAGAATCGTGGAACAAAGACTTTCCGATGCCGAGACGTCGCCTCCATTCTACAGAGGAACATTACTGCCATCTGCTGGCCAAAAATAAATGTGCCTTTCATTTGTAATTCCGTCCACCTTCTCCATCACTGTAATAATTAGACAACAGATGGTAAAACTACAACAAGCCCAACTCTACATCAAGCCCTGGAGACGGCAGAGAAATCTTTACAACCCTCTGTGATCAACTGGTGTTACTTTATTATTGCCTCCTATGTGCTGGAGCCAGGAAGACATGAGCTTGTTAACCCCTGGATCACCAGCAGCCGATATCTTGGAGTACTTATTAAATATGGGTGCAATTAAAGCTGTGGTATTGTCATTAATAAGATGTGTCATTTTTGTAGTGTGATCTATCTAATATCTTATATCATGTATCTCTCAAATCTTTCCTATCTATCTATCTATCTATCTATCTATCTCATATCTATCTCATATCTATCTATCTATCTATCTATCTCTCATATCTATCTCTCATATCTATCTCTCATATCTATCTATCTATCTATCTATCTATCTATCTATCTATCTATCTATCTATCTCATATCTATCTATCTCATATCTATCTATCTCATATCTATCTATCTCATATCTATCTATCTCATATCTATCTATCTCATATCTATCTATCTCATATCTATCTATCTATCTATCTATCTATCTATCTATCTATCTATCTATCTATCTATCTATCTATCTATCTATCTATCTATCTATCTATCTCATATCTATCTATCTATCTCATATCTATCCATCTATTTTTTTTATATCTATCTGTATGTTTATATCTATTTATCCATGGAACCTACAAAAAAGTGCAATAATGCAAACTAAAGCGTTGCACATAGCCACACTTGTGTAGGTTTATGTTTCTCCTTATATATTCCCATCAAAATGCACTCAATGTGGTCTTTTAATAATCTGGAATGCAAGAGATCTCTAGTCTTAGGGTGTGTTCACACGATAACGGCAAATACGTCTGAAAACAGCTCCTGAATTTCAGACGTAATTGCTCGTAATCTCACGTTTTTTGCGGCGTCAATTATGGACGTAATTGGAGCTGTTTTTAATTGGAGCCAATGAAAAACGGCTCCAATTACGTCCCAAGAAGTGACCTGCACTTTTTTGACGAGCTGTCTTTTGATAGCGACGCGTAAAATGACAGGTCGTCGGCACAGTACATTGTAAAACCCATTGATAGTAATGGGCAGATGTTTGTCGGCGTAATGGAGCCGTTGTTTCAGATGTAATTCGAGGCGTAAAACGCCCAAATTACGTCTGAAACTTGATCGTGTGAACATACCCTAAGGTGTCGGTTTATTGGAAGCTCTGAATGATTGGATATAGAGTAAAGCCCCTATTACATAGGTCGATTTCGTCCGATGCAGCGAGCGCCGATCAATGAGACATCGTTGATCGGCGCTCGTTTGCTGCTGTCACACGGAGCTATGGATGGTGACGAGGGTCGTTACTCTGATCACTCGTCCCCATACATGATCATCATGTCGGCAGTGCGTCTCCGTTTACACACCAAGATGTGCTGTCAACAAAGATGATATTTTACTTTTTAAAAACGATACGATCAGCAGATGATTGGGCGTTTGCTCGTTCATCTTCTGATCGCTGCCCGGTTTACACAGGACAATTATCGGCAACGAGTGTTATATGACCCTGTGTAAGACCCCTTAACTAGGTACAGTAAATAACTAACTACTATGTAGATAGATAGAAGAGACATATTAAAATAGATATATGTCATAGATAGGGCGGCACACCGCAAGGCACCATATGGCGACACATGGAGTGCCTATGAGTCTATAATATAGTCCTGTGTGGTGTCATAAGGGTCTGTATATGTGGCTCTGGTAAATGCATGGATCCTTATACTGAAATTCTGTAATAAAGCTGTCAGCAGTTTTCAACAAATGACCACCAGATGGCGATATAATATTTAAACATCCACCATGACGTAACTTTGTATTAATAATATCTTTAAACAAAAACACAGGACTTAGATTAGAGATAAATTGAAAGCCTACCATATGTGAATCAAGACCTTCGGACCATCTGCCAAAAATCGCAGCCCATGTACGACACCATAAGTCAGAGATGATATAACAACACCCATTGGAGCACAACGTTCCACTTCTCACGGCATCACAGAAAGACCGCAACAAGGTAAACAGATATAATGTGTCGGAAAACAGACTGGATACAATAATACCAAACCCTTAGCTGTGAGAAGTATAAGATGTGTATGGGTTTCAGCTTTTGGATGTAAACAAGAAAATTCCCATTCACTGACAGCAAGCAGAGATCGTGAAAATAGTGAGGAATTAAAACACAGTATATTAGAAAGCTGCAGGACTAATTCTGCTTTATTTATATAGACCCGGAATGCCCCTTGTAAGGGTCTTTTATGCATCACTTCTGGTAGTTCCCCTCTAACAAGTTGCATGTTATGGGGGTACACGGCGCTTTTATATGACTGCTTGGAGCTTATTAAAATGGCAACAGAATAGTCCAGCAAAGCATCCATGATCTCAGCCAGTCGTTCTCCTCCACAGACAGGAAACACCTGGTCCACGCTGCTCCAGATTTACCAGGAAAAATATGTTCTGAGAATTTTAAAACACTTCACTCTCTGTAAAGACTCAAGAAAGAAATTCCTTCTCCAAGAAAGCCGAATACACCACGTAACATCTCGCCTACCCCCACTATTAGGGCTTGTCCACACGTAGCGGTATTGATGCGTTTTTTCCGTCCGGAATTGCAGATGGAAAAAAAGCAGCGGAAACAGTAGCAGCAAAGAGGATGAGATTGAAGAAATCTCATCCGAAATCTGAGTAAACACTGAGCGGAAAAAACGCTGCGGGAATTTATTCTGCAGCATGTCAATTGTATTGGCGTAATCGCAGCATATTTGCTGCGGGTTTTCCCCATTGAATTCAATGGGGAGGTAAAACCGGCAACAAATATCAGTTGTTGCTTTTTTTCCGGCGGGTTCGCAGCAAATCCGCCGCAAAATAACGCAACTCAGAAAAAAACAAACACTATACTTACCTAGGAATCTATGTTTCTTCCTCCAAGCCGGCCTCCTGGGAAGACGCTTCATCCCATGTGACCTGTGATTGGCTGCAGCAGTCTCCTAGGATGAAACATCATCCCAGGAGGCCGGCCTGCTAGCAGGCCGGTTAATGCAGCAGTTTCTCGCAGTTTGTTGCGCTTTTTTCGCCCGGAATTCCCAGCAGCGCACAGAGCGGATCCGCCCCATGTGAATACGGCCGTATAGGAGCAGATGCAGCAAGGACTAGTCCTATACAGAGATTAAAATATGTCTTACAAGGTACTGATTTTCCTTGCTGAGATCCAGCTGATAAAGAGTCTTAAGGGCAATGCTCCCTGGGAAAAAATGTATGCAAAATAGCTCTCCTCCAAAAGGAAGAAACCTGTCTCTCTAGTGCCATCTATAGGCGACTACTCTGTAAGTCATGGAGGATTGAAACCTGTCATGTACATTATGCCGCACTCACTAAGGGCAGTATATTGTAGCGAGAGACATGCTGATTTCAGCAGTCTGTCACTTATTTACATAAAAGGGCTGTCCAGTTTGGAAAACCCATTTCCATACATTCCTTTTAGGGATGTCCCCTGTTCAGGATCCTCATCTCATAGTAGAGAGCGGTTATAAAGTGGGTCTCTCACTCTGGAGGACCGGACCTGCATTATACAGACACCACTTTGATATGAATGGACACTGTGTAATGCTTATTTTCACCTGTGGTGGCGCTGCAGGGAAACTGAACACTTACTGCCAGGATTCCCCACCGATTACAGATGATCACTGGGGTTTCAGCAGAGGGACACTTTCAAATCTGCTTATTGTCAAAAGACATTTCTAGAAAGAAGGGCTTCTCTAAAGCAGAGAACTCCTTTAAGTGAAGCCGTTTTTGCATGCAGAGCTGGGCAGTGCCGCAGAAATGAGCGTATTCATGAACTGCCGCTAGCTCCGACTCCTCTCCACTGATTGACAGATGACTCCCTATGCAGTGGGTGGAGCTAGTGGCAGCTCATAAATATGCCGGACTCATCTCTGGTGGCACTGCCCGGTATTACACAGTGCCCATATATATATATTCTGAGATTCATTTTTCTGAGAGCTCCAAATTCTCTACACAGACAACATAGAGTTAAATGATAACATTCTAGCTACCTGCAGCCACCACTAGAGGGAGCTTACGGCATACTGTTTTATTATGGAGGTCAATGTATAAACAGTATGCAGTAAGCTCCCCCTAGTGGCAGCTGTAGGTAGCTAGAATTTTATCATTTTACTCTAATGTTGTCTCTGCGGGGGATTTGGAGCTATGTATTAGAAAAACAAGTCCGGACTGCTATAATTAGATACAATTAAATGAATTGGCACATAATTTTGGAACTATTTAGATTAAAAAAGCCAAATCAAAATGGGTATTCGCTTTAAAACAAAAAAATTATGTGCCAAAGTCCTCTGTTGGAGGTAATGGGCACAGCTGTCAATGGTAATGGGCACAGCTGCCAATCAAACGGTGCCCGGCTATCAGTCTATAAGCTTTCTTTGCGGGATGTAAAGCAGCTATGTCAACATTTTTCCACTCAGGTGCCTGATTTTCCTTAGTGGACACTGCAGACGTGATTGTAATCTTAATAGGTGCGTTGTGCAGACTCATCCTTATCAGCAGTCTCAATATGCGGCTCTTCTGCACCCAGACATCCCTCCCCGCTGTTGTTTTAAGGTAGTAATGTCACCATGACCGTTGTAAATTCTGCTGCGCCAGGCCTGTCCCCAGCCATAAAATGTCACAGTTAAAGGTAATGATAAACCAGACCTGAATATACGCTGCTGTGCATGTTTATGGGTGAAGTTAATATGTAACATGGGTTTCTCTTTTAAGAGGGGCACAGGGTAGTCAGAAATGTTTTTTCCGTAAACCATTTACTTTATATATGTCTTTTCTAATGATACCAGTTCACTAGTAGCCGTATATAATACTTGAGTAATAAATCACTTTTACTGCCCTTAGTTACAAAACTAACAAACAGTTTATTAATGAGAAATGTTCCCCGTGGTAACGTCTGAGAAAAACGATAAATAAATCTTAAAAGGCTTATTCAGGAGTACTTGAAGTTGCTCTATTGCCCCCATTGTTTGCAGTGATGAGCAGCTCAAAGTGGGTGGGACTATGGCTCAGGCAAAGTGATTGACAGATGCAAGCTCTGGAACTACAGTTCTAGGTTAGGTTATGCCAAAGTCCTGGGTTGGGAGATCACTGAACACATATTGTAGTACAGTAAAACATCATTTTCACAGATCCTAGAATGAAGAAACCTCATAGATCTGGTGCAGAATGTACATGAGCATGCGTATGTGTATTTACTAGAAGATGGAGAAACGTAAAATATATATATTCTGCCGTGCTGAACAGATGAATAAAAGAAGCTGCATTTAATGAGAATTTTTCATCATCCCGCCACTAGGTGGCGCTGCTTTGTAGTGGTTTATATGTAATATTTAAAGTGGAAGCGTAATTTGTATATGGAAGAAGAAAAGGTCCAATAAGATCAGCAATGTGTCAAGAAAACTCCAAATTAACGTTTGCAAATTTGAGCTTTAGAAAGTATAAGAAATTGGATTTTATGGGCTGCACCAATTGTGATCGATTTGTGCTTTAAGAGAAAACAAAAACAAAATCATTGTTCAAGTGTGAGGAGTCCCTGACAGAATGTAGTCCCACTCTTCTGGTCATGTGCAGCTTTTGAGCCAATCACATGATAAGTAGGGTTGCTTATTTGGCATGTGATTGGCTCAAAAGCTGCACATGACCAGTGGAGCTGGACTTCTCTATGCCTGGGACTCCTGCATGCAGAATATACACGGCTGCAAGGAGGATTATGGGCTTCTATCTCCCCTATAGATAAATTTATTAAATAAAAAGAGGATGCCTATAATTGTTGAAAAGATCTGTCCACTCCTCTTTTTTTATCTCACAGGGTAAAAAATTGTGACATGTCCCCTTTAAATGGTTCATATATAAGCAAGATTATTACATATACCTTTAAATGGGTTCCCTACGTCCTCGATCTCATGATCCACGTGACTGAGACTTTGAACTAGGAGTTTACAAAAAAAAATAAAAACTACCTGCCCCTGGCTGCAGTTAATAAAATTTGTTCAATGTTTTTATTTGTCATGGGCAAAGGGGGAAACCACCCGTGACCACTTGAAAGAGCCGTCTGCGTTTATATAGTCAAGAAACTAGAAAACACTTGTTTCCTGCCGGCAATTAATGCTCAAACCAAATGATGAGGATTTACAGTGCAGGGAAAGAGCTCTCAAAACTGTGCCAGGTGAGCGGCCAAAAGGGCGGCATATTTTTGCCCCATAGAAACCTATTGGTCTATTCGGAATTTCCCATGAGGGGCAATCAGGGGCGTACATAGAAGTGAGGGGGGGTTCTAGCATAGAATATTATAAGGACCCCATCTGGTACTGGCAGATACTGCCACACACCCAGCCACCTTGGACAAAAGGAATTGGCGTATTTGCCCCCAATTTTTCCAATACCCTTGATTTCAAAGGCTCTGTTTACACTGGTGTTAGGAGGCTCCATTGGACATGCAGCGCTATTCTTGCCATGAAACGTAATCCCGATAAACCCCATTATAAAGGCCTTATTACACGGCCAACACAGCACTCGTTCCTGATCACTGCGCTGTGTAAATGGGGCAACGATCAACCGATGAATGAGCAAACGCTCGTTCATCTGCTGATCGTATAGTTTATGCAGCTGGAAATATTATCGTTGTCGGCAGCTCATCTTTCTGTGTAAACAGCGAGACGCGCTGCCGACATGATAATAATGCATGGGGACGAGTGATCGTAGTAATGAGCACTCGTCCCCATCAGGGCCGGCCTTAGGGGTGTGCGACCTGTGCCACAGCACAGGGTGCATCACTCCAGCTGGTGGAAGGGGGCGCTGCGCTGGCTCCCTCCTCCTGCTTGTGTTTCAGAAGCGCACTGGCCTGGCGACTCAGCATCTGCCTTTCCACCCGGGCGCTTCTTCTCTCAGTGACGTTGCTACCACTGTAGTAACCATAGCGGCTGCTAGCAGCGACACCAACCATGAGGGCGCCTGTGCCGCCCGCCGGGACGGTTCCCCCCCATGGCCGGCAGTGCTGCTAGCAGCTGCTGGGGCTGCTACAGTGATAGCGTCGCCACATTCAATAGTATATATTGAAAACTTTAGCAGAGCAGGGAGGTATCTCCCTACTCTGCTATCTGCTAGGCCAGTGGTTCCAAACGGGGTGCCACAGCACCCTCTGGTGCCATGATAGCTCCTTGTGAAGGAGCAAATGAGCGCCGATCAACGAGCTGCCTCGTTGATCGGCGCTCGTTTGCATAGCCCCCTGTTGAGCCTTGTAATAAGACCCTAAGACAATGGGGTAAATCGGTGACCATTCGGATCCGTTGTATGACATCAGTCACAGCATCATGGCTTCCGGTAATGGAAGTCTTGATGCCAAGATAGCAGACGCACGCGAACCCTGGTGTCTGAAGGCGACCAAAAACCTCTCTGCAACATAAAGACACCAGTATTATATAAATGGCACAAGATAGGTGGGTTGGTGGGCGAGGTCATTTATGGGCCTTGGAGCTTCCACTCACAACCATGGGTGGTTCCCAATCTCTAGCGTTCCTCCAGGACCCACATGGGCGGCCTCTTTGGTACGAACACCCTTGAATGTAATGCAAATTCAGTACTCTAGGAAAGCTGAGTGACAACAGCAATACCCATCTTTTCCAGTAACGGATAAATGTAAGAAACAACTGACAAGAATTTCGAATGACTAGACAGAAGCAAACGCATTAAGGACATATATGTACAGGTGATATTTTTTTATTTTTAAGGGGAGGCTCTATTTTTAGTTTTTTAAAAAAATTAAAAAATTCTTACATCTACTCGTCTCAGGTATACAGCGGGAGCCTGCAGGGTGTAGTGGGCATTCAGCAAATGTCCTTTCAATGTGTCCATAATTCTTCCGATTTCTCTGGGATTATGGATTACCTGGGTAGCTCAGCGCACAGGGATGATTTAAAGGGAAACTATTACAAAGCCAAAAAATATGTTTTAGAACTGGAACAATAATCCTCGGTCTGATTCACAAATTAGCTGGATCTATATAGATCAAGTAATAGTCAAGGGAATCGGTGAACCTTACAACAGGGATTAAACTAACGCAGAGCACTAATTTCAGGGCAGTTACTTCAGATGCAAAACACTGTCAGGTGTGCCCCCGCAGGTCACAAGTACCTCTTTATGTAAGGAAGAAAAGGCTCCAGGGGTTTACGCTGGATCCTTTGATGTGTGTGGAGGTTATTCCTGAGCACGGAGGGAGTGGAGGGGGGGGGGTACGGGGTTAAAATAAGGCCCTGCTCACATGACGTATACGCTACAAGCGTAGACTAAAGTGTACCATTCTAATGCATCCGTCTACGGTTTTCTTTTTTTGATATTTAAGAACTATACGCTTGGCGGAGAGCATTAACGTGATGTGAACATGGCCTGAGCCAAATGTGGCCATGGAATTGGAGGAATCTTACTATTGAGAAGTTAGAATTTTCGTAATCACAGAAAAACGGCAACATTTTTGTAAAAAGGTTCCTTGGTTTTGCGGCGATTACTAAAAAAAGCAGCAAAAATTTTACAAAAAAAAAAAGGACTCATGTTAATACCCTCAATTTAAAAAAACGAAAGCAAATTTATTGGAGCAGATCGGGAATAGAAAATGACACCTGGGTCAGACTGACAAATTTTGCGTATTCTCCTCATGGTCGAAAGTTTTTAGTTATGGAGTTGTGACTTAAAGGTGTTTTTGATAATTATCTGATCGCTGGGGGCTCCACTGTTGGGACCTCCACCGATCCCAAAGACGAGGTGCTCCAAGCCCTCCGTTCCTTCCCACTGCACACCCCGCAGTGAGGAGGAGCTTGAATGGAGTGGCGGTCCGGTGTGCGCCATACAGCTCCATTCAGTGTCTATGGGACTGATGGAAACAGCCGAGCGCTGTACTCGGCTGTTTCCATCATTCCCATAGACTGAATGAAGTGGCAGTGAAGATGCTCAACCTCCTCTACATTCAGTGTCCTCCTCACTGTGGTTGAGGAGTGAGGAGGAATGGGGGTTCGGGGTCCCAGTTATCGTGATCGGTGGGGGTCCCAGCGATCAGACACTGCGGATAGGTAATAATTGTCGATTCTGGTACAAAAAATTTGTCGCAACTCTGACATTTTCTAGTCCAATTATCTGGGGCCAGCCACCCAAACCGGATCCTAATGGGGTTCATGCAAAAATACTTGACCTTCTTGTAGTAAAAATGTAAAAAAAAACACCTTTAAATTCTTGCACAATGATGTCTGAATAATTAAAATAATATCTTAGATCTTCATCTTAAGAACAATGACACAAAGAAAGTAGTTAAAAAATTAAAACATTGACAACACATCATTAAAATGTCACCCCCTGCTAAGAATCCTTGACAGAAAGGGGCGACTATAAAGCAGCCGTATAGAATGGAGGTTTCTAAATACAGAAAAATCCCGTCTGGAACATCTAAAAATAGAACTTAGACTCATGAAAGAATTTAACAAAGACGTGTCCAAAAATTTCTGAGACATTTCACTTTACTCCAGCTTTTATGTTATGTTTTTTCAACATTGGATCTTAGTTCCCTTAGAGATGGGGGCGCTGTTGCATTGGTGTCAACTAAAAGTATTTGGCACAGGAAATGGTCAAAGAAGGTACTGCAAGTGAAAATCTAAATATTTTTAGAAGGAGATATGCCCCTCCACCTTTTCAGAAATGTCAGAATTTTTAATTATATCATAATAGTTCTACAAATATTATTTAAAAGTAACAATTTTCACAAGATATGATTATTTCCCTTTAAGGTGAAATGGAGAACGTGGAGCTTATAGAGGTAGGATAGGAAGGCGACAGGAGGAAAACAGCTTCTGACCATAGAAGACATGTATGAATGTAATTACACTAAAGTAAGTGCCATCATGTAGCTGTGGAGAGTTGTGTTAACACTTTTTCTTTCATGTGGAGTTCGTCCTTCACACTCAGAGCTTATCCCGCCTGCTTTATTTTTCAGCTGACAACCCGATATTCCTCTCTCTTCTCTTTACTGGTTGTTTTTTCCGCTCAGCTCTTTTCATGTTTCTCACTATCTCTGATTCTATCTCATCTTTGGCCTTACTGTCTCCACTTACTACTTTTTCACCCCATAACCTTATTTTACATTCCCATTTTTCCTGTCGTAAAAGAAGGAATTTCAGTCATTTTGTGAGGTCGGCCTTTTACAAGATAGAAATATATGATTTTTTCCACTGGTCTGTATATTGTTCAGACAGATTAAAGAACATTTGATAAAGCTGTAAACAATTGTTATACTTCAGGACGACTAGGGGACACTTTCTGGGGACGCACACTTAACTTCCTATTTTGCTGAGTTGTGAGCTTTCTCCTGTGCACATGGTCGCCCCCTGCTGGATAATACACTTTGTGTTGTGTTATCTACCAAGAGTAGTGGGGGAGGGGAGGTGACAACAGCTCATATCTGGCTCAGAATGGCAGCTGCCTCTTTTTGGCCTGGCAAAGATGAATATCTTTTTATACACAACCACTAATATAATAGTGCCCCCTTTGGGCAGGAATATGAATTTGAACAGTTTATTGGCTTTTGTATTAATTTTCGACTGCTCTAAATTCTGTTAAGTTTCCATTTTGCTTCCTTGGTGGTTAAAATAAAGTTCAGACTGAATGTCCATATTTGATTGTGGTTGCCAACAACTAAGTAAACTAAGACAGCGGCAGCGTAAATATCAGACACAACTTAAACAGACCCGAGCTTCTATGTAGAGCAAGGTAGACCACTTTAAAGTGAATGTCCACCTTTCAGCCACATATATTTAGGACCAATATTCTGTGCTGATAAATCTCTTAATATATTGCTGAAGTGATTGTAACTCCATTTTTCTCATACAGAGTTGCAAATCCCGTGCATAGATATAGTTAAATAATAAAATTTCGAATGCCTGCAGTCACCACTAGATGGAGCTTACTGCATACTGTCTTACTGTTGAGTTTAATGTATTAACTGTATGCACTAAGCTCCCTCTAGTGGTGGCTGCAGGCTATAACTGTAATATTTAAATCTATATAGGGGTTTAGAGCTCTGTATCAGAAAAACGAACATCAGACCACTATATAGATATATTAAGAAATTAATCTGCACAGAATTCTGAACCTATTCTATCTTAGATGACAATCTTTGGCTGAAAGTTAAAATATATAAATACTTTATATACAACATGAATTAATTTTTTTGCGTGGCGCCTGTGAGCCCACTTGCACCCGATTGCTCTTCTTTACAGGTTCTGTATCAGCTCTTTTTGCAAATTCGGCCCATGGAGGTACTGTTCAGGCCCATGTCAGGCTATGGTCATCATATTATGGATTCGTACAACACTGATCAGTAATACTGCCCCGTGCATGAGCCTTTACTGTAAATTGTGTATTCCTGCCTATCTAGTCTCCAGCATTACAATAGACCTTTCACTTTATAACATTATCATTTATATATTATTTTGTGCGTATACATTATATACACATAAAAACAGACAAAAGACATAGATTTATTTTTTTTACTGCAGTCATGGTAGTGGTCTTCATGGATACATTGGGATTGCTGGCTCCGACAATAGATGCCGCAGCGTTCATGAGAAAGTTGTACACAGAACTTAATGGAACACAGCAGATGTGGAAACTCTTGGTAAGGAGACCTTTGGGAGAATTGACTGAAGTTTTTGTCAAACTACAAAGGGCTCTAAAACAGCTGAAATAATAGAGCTCCACTGCTCCTCATACGTTTCGAAGCCTCGGTCTAAAACTTTTCAAGTGTCTAATGAAATGTGTAGGAGCATATAGCAGAGTAGAGTTCCAGAAGTGGACCCATTGACTGGTAATGATATTTGCCTTGAGCACCTCTTGTAGCTTCAAGTCCTCTTCAACGGGAAGGAACTTACTAGTCAAGTTTGCCTTTTGCAGATGATCATACAGAATACAAAGTGTTTGCTTCATTAGAGCTGCAGGATTAGCCATGCTGAAAGGGGTTTAGGGAATATGGCATTGATCACAAAATGTTTAGGGAAGTATCCATGAACATTTTTGTTTCTACACCATTGTCCATTTTTCGGAGTCCATCTTCATTTTTGTGCTTCTTGACTTTCTGCTCAACCCCCAATCTGGATAACCCCTTACTGTCAATGAATATTCACTGGCGATCAGCTTATCACCACGAGTCTGTAAATTGACAACCCTAGCAATCAGGATAGCTGCGGGTAGCCGAACATTTCTCCTGCAGCGGCCACTGCAGGAGAAATGTGGTATTACATGGCTTCCACCCAAATTAATCAGCAACTATGTAATACAGAATCATATGAAGTCCTCCAGAGTGGGGGTTATTCTTTGCAACAGCTCTCGGGACCAGATAATATAAGTGAATCCTGTGGAGGGATGATGTTCATATACCCTAATAGGGCATATTGACAGAAATTGTCCTAATAGAGGTCCGCAGTCACATGTAAATTAAGCTTAGCAATGAATAGTAAAAATATACTGGATTCTAGGTTGACAGCATTTTTCTACAGTGATACAATGTAACAAACTGTAGCTGTGTGAAATTAGGAGCTGGTCAGGACTGTTTTTTAGCCTCTGAACGTAAGCAATAATGTTTCAATTCACTGACAGAATCTTTAAAGGGACACTAAATGTATTTCCATTTGCTATACAGTTCAACTAAATCTATTTTCCCCTGTTATCAGCCATTTCCTGCTGGGAAGAGGCTCAGAGATTCTTTAATGGGATGACTGAAAGATTCCTCCCGCCATGGTCACTACTTTATCTCACATATCTCCAATACTGAGGACCTCCAGAGACATTTACATCTATATATTGTATGTGATGGATATCAGCAGCTCATATTATAACGCTACTGCACTATTATAAAATGCCGACTTTGGGATTTGTGGCCCTTTAAACATGTCAGCCCTCAGCAGTTATAGATGAGATCTTACGCTAGTTGCCAATTTGGCTACTTGAGAACTTTTCTTGCATGACTGGAGTAAAGGTTAGAAGCCGAGGCGCACGTGAGCCGCTCCAGATAATCCCTGCGGGGAAGGAGCCACTGGTTTTTTGCGGTGTACTAAAATTTTGGAGATTAAAAATTACAAGTAATTCCTTTTGATGTTTAATAGAATGTTTAACTCTTTTCAGAGCTGCAAAGAAAAGAATGGACTCCATCAAGTTGCCGGGAAATCACACATTATCGTGCACCGTTCCTGTGTCAGGTGTATAAATAGATCTGTATCATATAGATCTCCATGCTTGAAGGTCATCTGAGGTCATAGGAGTATATTTTCATGGTCAAAATTAACGTTATAGGATATTGTGTTCATTTTCTGAATCGTTCTACAATAATAAATTTCTATAGGCTGCGTGCAGATAAATGTAATCTATTGCTTTCTATTAGTCATTTCAGGATGATTGTAGTGTTATTCAATGGAATGACTACCAGGAAATCCAGAAAGATGTCCGCTTATGTGAGCACTACTGCTATATCTCCAGCTCTGAAAATCTCCAGAAACATCTTCACACATACTGATATTATCAACTCGATTTATAATCCTGCACTTTTATAGGATAACCGTCCCTTTAATTAGAAATACTCAATTAGGTGGCTGAGCGATTTAAGGTGAGTGGGAAGTCAACCAACATTGGGCGCCATTACCTGCAGATGGTAGAAGGTGGCCTGTTGGCACTACCCCATAACAATTACCCACCTAATACCCTCTCAGTCCTACCGTGGAGAACAGCCTGTCAGCAAGGCTGGAGATAGCCAACAGAGGGTCCTGGTGTAAGTACATGTGTGCCACCTGCAGTCCAACAGCCAATTTTTCAAGGGCCGGTCATTTGTAGAGTCTTGCCTCATGGTTTTCCCTCACCAGTGGGCCAATTTGTCTGGTGGATTACAATTTAACTGTAATAGTGGGCGACGTGAATCATCAACACAGTCCCTTATATCAGCACAGTCCCTTATTTCAGCATAGTCCCTTATATCAGCACAGTCCCTTATTTCAGCATAGTCCCTTATATCAGCATAGTCCCTTACATAAACCGAAGTCCGGGGACTCCAGCACCCACCCTCCTTGCCAAGGCTGGTTTTATCTATCTATGTGTGTGGCTCTCTCTTTCGAAGTCTAAGGGAGTCACTGGCTCGGTTAACAGCATACCACACATAACCACCTCTCCTTTATGTGGCTACTATAAGGGGTCAGGTAGTTCAGGTTTCAGAGGTGGGATAAATAATCCAATAAATAATTTGCCCAAAGCCTCCACCAACCTTAATCTGGCCCTGACATCATCACAGTCCCTTACATCAACACAGTCCATTACATCACCACAGTCCATTACAACACAGTCCCTTATATCAACACAGTCCATTACATCAACACAGTCCATTACAACACAGTCCCTTATATCAACACAGTTCATTACAACACAGTCCCTTACTACGCAGACCCTTACATCAACGCAGTCCCTTACATCAACGCAGTCCCTTACATCAACGCAGTCCCTTACATCAACACAGTCCATTACATCACCACAGTCCATTACAACACAGTCCCTTATATCAACACAGTCCATTACATCAACACAGTCCATTACATCAACACAGTCCATTACAACACAGTCCCTTATATCAACACAGTCCATTACAACACAGTCCCTTACTACGCAGACCCTTACATCAACGCAGTCCCTTACATCAACGCAGTCCCTTACATCAACGCAGTCCCTTACATCAACACAGTCCATTACAACAACACAGTCCATTACAACAACACAGTCCATTACAACAACACAGTCCATTACAACAACACAGTCCCTTACATCAGCACAGTCCCTTACATCAGCACGGTCCCTTACATGCAATTTTGTAGACAAGAAGAAGCACAGATATTTTACTTTTAAGATGGCACTGGTCTCTCTGGCCTTACCGGGCATCAGTAAAGTTGCATAGTCTATCATAAATAATGCTCTTGCAAATTAGACCATCCCACCGCTATTTAGGTTGTCCATACTAAGCCTGATTTTGTCCATGTATGAGAAGAGAAGAAAGAAGTACAAGGAGATTCCCAAGTATTCAGTAACAAGTAAATAAAAGAGCTGCAATACCAGACACAGCCATGAACAAGAGTGGAGCTGTTTCTGAAAAAAAAACCAAAAAACCTTTGTTTGTAATCCCAAAAGACCCCACTAAACTATTTTCTATGGATATGTATGACGAATTAACAGAAAGACACAAAAGATATATTTTGATTGTAAACAGATAACCTTATAGGATTAGTATTCATGTGTCATAATCAGACAGCAAACAACATGGCATATACATAAAACCTCACACACCACAGTGTAATGTTCAGAAAGAGTTAACAGGTTTTCCCCTGACCTCAGATTTCAGTTTTTTAGCAACTTCATTTTAATCCTATTAGTCAAACATCAAAGAGAAGGGGATTGATTGGCCGGGTGAAATGAAGCAACAATGCAGGATTAATACATAGAAGAGCAGCACCCACAGTAGACTTTCTGTCTCAATCAAGTTTTTCTCTTCACTAAGTGTTCCTGGCAGTTGTGGTTACAAACTAGTGAAGTACGAGCATTTCAGGGAGAAAATGGGACATTTAATAGGTTTAATTATCTGTCTTTAGTATAGTAGGATTTGTTTATTAATGCTGACATGTGTGAAATGCCCACAGCTCTGCCCTCATAAGCTTTTGCAACCATGACAAGGAGACACTTGTACAGTATATGAGGTACGGTCTGGAGAATTATTTTCATATGCTTAGTGAACTGTAGTACTCTAAGGCCTTAAAGGGGTTTATCCGTAATTATAATTTATCACCTATCCACAGGATAGGAGATAAATATTTGATCTGTGGGGGTCTGACTGCTGGGATCCCCGCCGATCACGAGAACGGGCTTACTGTGCGGTTCTGTGAGTCCCATAGGAACAGAGTGGTAGTGCGCATGCTCAACCACCGCTCCATTCATTTCTATGGGGCTGCTGAGCACTATCTTCAGTAGCTCCAAAGAAATGAATGGAGCTGTGGCTGAGCACGTGCACTACCGCTCCATTCCTATGGGGCTCTCAGAATGGCAAAGTGAGCCCGTTCTCGGTGGGGTTCCCAGTATTCGGACCCCCATCAATTAGATATTTATCAGGATGGGACAGGTAATAAATAATAATTATGGGAAAACCCCTTTAAAGGGGTAGTCCCATATAAACAACTCCTGTTTATGTACCCTATTAGAGCATATGGGCTTCATAGTGGGTGTCCTCCCTAGTCTCTATAAGCTAGAGAACTGGACAGTCTTAGTGCAACCATGTATTATATGATTGCCCATTTATGGGCACCATGTATTACTACATTTCAGTGACTGAGGAGCTGAACATAGCTCCCCCTGTTGATAACAGATGAACTATGGGTTAGAGCAGCCAGGCCCATTGTGTGGGTACTAAATCTATTTATCTCTAATAATGGAAAATGTGTTGACACTCTTGCTCAAGAAGAGCAAATTATTTCTTATTGATACATCTAACTTTCTTAAACGTATTAAAACTTTGCAATGATATCTTCCTGATGTCAGCAGTATATGTATCTCAATAGAACATGCAATGTGTGTTGAGGCTGTTACAAAAATGACTGGATTTTGACATTTTTATTGAGAAAAGGGCACGTTCTTCATACGGAAAAGTGGAACTGCAATGGGGTCCAATCTAGCCCCACCATCTGCAAATTGCTTTATGGCACAACTTTAATCAGACTTTGTGTATACTCATGAGCTAATTCAACATTCAGCATTTTCTAGAATCAATACATTGATGACAAGTGAACACAGCATAATACAGGATGCTATTTATGGCAGGATATATCCTACTTCTGACACCCAGATACAAACTGTCACTAGTCATTATCCATACTATTACCATTACAGCAATTGGCTGGATATTTCTCATATATCTGTCCTTAAATTAACCAACAGGTTACAAATAGACATGTCGAATAGAGTGATTGGGGTTTTGGATGTTCAATGGAAAAAAGTATTTTTAAACATTCCCTAATCTCTAATTGTAAAGTTTAGTTTGTACCCAACAGTCATCTCTATGTTACTCTGTATCAGTGCATTATGAATAGACCAGCTGTGGGAATAAAAGGTGCACATAAATATATACGTATCCTATGATGCCTTCTCTATAAGGATTACTGATCCACATTCTTCCTAACAACATTACATTGCTAAAGGTGAAACAATAAACAAAAGTACAAGCCACCCACCGTGCTTGGGTTTGGTACCTAATACCAGTATTCTAGGTTGTAATTCCTGGACAGTAGCAGCTGGGAAGAGGCGAAGGTGAGAACTTTCTTCTTCACCCAGATGTTGCCACTCAGTGCCAGTTGTGCATGGCGAGTCACTCATGTGGTTTAGCTGCAGCTGAACAATCTGTGCGGGTGACTTTGTTTTAGTCTTTTTCTAACTTACAAAGACGGCAAAGCGTTTTTCTTTGTGCAATCAAATAACAATGAAGAGGTGGCGTACAGGTCTCGCTCGCTTCATTTACACTGTGACAAATGTCTCAGATGGACTGGGAGAGTGAATAAAATCCTTTGCTTCTTCGACATGGGAGAATTGACTAGAGAGCCGGGTTAAAGGGGTTTTCTAGACAGTAAAAATTGATGGCCTATCCTCAGGATAGGCCATCAGTAGCTGATCAGTCGGAGTGTGACTCCCGGGACCCCCACCGATCAGCTGTTTTGAAGGGGGTGCAGCGCTCATACGAAATGATGGGGAAGCAGCACTCGTACATCGTTTACAATGTGTTGTTTTTTAAGTCCAACATTCTGCGATGATTAATTTCTTAATATATCTTTATAGCAGTCGGAGTTCCTTTTTTCCTGAGACAGAGCTCCAAATCCCCTCTATAAACAGAGTTTAATTAGTAAAACACTGGCCCTTTAGATTATGAAGGGTCCTAGATTTTAAAACTAAGCCCAATGAATAACTTGAGTTTGAAATACTTGAGTGTGATAAGGAATTTATAAAATATAAAGCTACATTGACCTGGAGAATTAAAGGGGTTGTTTCATGAAGGCAATCTCTTTCTATCTGCCCTTTTAGGGTATATGGACATCATAGAGGGGGGTTCCCTTGTTTAATGCGAATCCTCCACAGGCAGACCTAGCCCATCCATATATTTGAATCGCCACAATGTAATACTATATACCCCCTGTAGTGGCCACTGTAGGAAAAATCTATAGCCAGAAGCAGTTTCCCCTGGTTATAACAGCTGATCGACAGAGTTTTTTTGGAGCCAGACCCGCTGCGACCAGCTGATCGAGGAGCCGGATTCAATTTAAAAAAGGGGTCTTATAAATGAGACAACCCCTTTAAGTTCCCCCATCCAGATGAAGACAAATCTTATTTATATTTGTTCTATTATTCCTTGCCTTGTTCAGACTTAAAGACGCATTCCCACACTTTTGTTTTCATGCCCCCCCCTTACCTGTTTGAAAATGTGATTAAATGCAATGTATTCATGTGCATTGGCATACCGGTAGCCGTTCCGTTTCTGTACGCCGTTGGGTCCCATGATCTCTATTCTGACTATCCAAATCCTATCCTATCAGTCTCTCAATGTAAGTCTATGGAGCTCACATCAAGGCTCTTGTATTGAGACTGACTTCCGGTCTCTACTGCAGACACTGTAGGCTTCGGATAGTCAGAATAGAAATCAGGTGACCCAATGGCGGCCAGAAACGGTGCGGCTACTGGTAAAATAAAGCACCCGGTAAGTCAATACACATCACTAGAGTGCTTTTAATCCCATTTTCAAATTTGGGAGTTGAAAAATTATTAATGGATTTTAATTTAGACTGTCACTGCCATTGGGCCTGATCGGAGATCTGATGTTCTCTTTAACCCGGGTGGAGCGTGCTCCTATTCGCATTGGTCTACCCCTCTGCTAAGTAATACATAACAGCTGGTATGGCATGCTGGGAGTTGTAGTTAAACAACACTAATCTAAAAACTCTATGCAACTATTGTATTTTGCACAAAAACATAACACTGTATTATATGAGTTCCCATCACTCTGACACTTACAATAACTTTTTTTTAAAAATTTCCTTGAATCAAATTTTGCAATAGAAACTATTTGTAGTGCTCACAGCTGTTCCATAGCAGCGATGGCTTTTAATTGGGTGTAAATTAGAAACAGAGACGGTCAGTGATATGACACTTCACACTTCAAGTCGCTTTATCCCTACTGATCCATGAAAAAGAATCTATAATTAAAACACTTGAAGCCATATACCTTCTAAACCTGGATCATTTTGCCTAAGACGAGGCTGCCTTGTTTAGCCAGTTTCAATGGACGTTAATTCCCTTTCCTTGGCTGCTCCTTTAAAAATGGGGAACGCGTCATAGGTTTATACTGCCCATTAAGGTTACAGTCAGCGTCAGGGGCATCTTACACTGAATACAAGTTTGTTGGAAAAAAAAGACGATGGTGTTGTAACTCTGCGTATGCAACTAAAAGAAAAAGTAGCAAAATATTTTGTAAAAGTTGCAAGAGGACAAATAAGCTAAAGTCGTCTGATGGTGGAAAATCTCTCTTTTGTATTCAACTTGCTCTATATGCAGAAGAAAACAACTTTGATTGAAGTGACACTGGAGGTTTGACTTACAGGAACCTTTCACTGCTGGTGTAAAGGGGAACAGGAGGTTTCTGATACATAATCCCTCGTCTACTTCACTCTGAAAAACCCTGGCGACATTTCCAAGTGTCACACAAGACGACTGGAGGAAGAAAACCTCTCTAAATTAGGGAACAAATTGCACGCTCTTAGGAAGGATGGCATGAGCTGGCAATGCAATACAGTATCTTCAGGACAGGCTGGCTATCAGACATGATCCCGAGTGCTCTTACTCAGCACTGTGCTCAGCCACAGATATTCTAAAATTGGAGGAAAGGAAAGGTTTATTCAAAAGTAGAAATACAAGATGATCTTCCTTCTAAATGAAGGGGGGACTGTGACATCCAGCATCAATTGCAGAGTCCACATGACATCACACCCATTTAGAGATTGGTAGCATAAACGTAGACTTAAAGGGGTTTTCCCATAAAACCCATGTACCCCTATTAACAGGATGGGGATACATGGATGATTGCTGGGTGTCTGACTGCTGGGACCCCCAGCGTTGAGAAGAATGGGGGACTAAAAGTCCCCCGTAGTGCTTCATAAGAATGGAGCACTGGTGCCCATGTGCGGCCAGCGCTCCATTAATTTCTAATTTCTACGGGACATATAGGACCGCTGTCTCCGGCAGCTCCATAGAAATGAATAAAGCACTGGTTGAGGATGCGCACCGGCGCTCTATACTCATGTAACACTTCAGGAGACTTTTGGTTTCCGTTCTCATCGCTGGGGGCCCCAGCTTTCGGACCCCTAGCGATCACACATGTATCCCCTATCCTCTGGATAGGACATACATGTATTTGTGGGAAAACTCCTTTAACCCATTACAAATAGACCATAGGGTAATGTAATTGGATCCCAAGTTAGACACAAATAGGGTTGTCTTCTGTTGGACCTATTTGGGGCCCTGTGGTATTATTGTACCAGAGCCTGGTCTCTCTGAAGGATCCTCTGGTATTCTGGTGGGCCAGTCCAACCCTGGGGCCATTAAAGTTTACATAGACATCATGGACAGAATTTCTCATGGTCTCTCCTTATATATCTTTTTTTCATATATATGAGGTGTCAAGAATAGTAGCTGTAGACATTGAGGATCCATTAAGGGAATACTGCAGGCAAAACTGATACACTGTGTTACACCTAGTCTAAAGCCTGAGGGGGTGGGGCATGACACAATGATTCAAAGCACCGCCCCCTCAGTGTATTAGTTTTGCTTGGACTGTTTCCTTAATAGGTCTCCTCAAAGATGGCCATGTTGGACCAGGTGTAAATTGGGGACAATACGTTCCGGAAGCTCCCTGGGGTTGAATTATCTTTCCTTAATCTGATATATATTATAGAAAACCTACCATCTCAGTGGCGATGGGTCCTCTTTCAATTTTCCAGTACAAATCAGGCAGGCTGCATTCAATATACGTCCTTTCAGCAAAGTGACTGATCTACATCAATTGTGTTTGTACAATGGTTCTGGCCTGTTATCGTCTGGAAAGACCTCCAGAGTAACTCTCTGATGAGTACGAGGACAGAGAAGGAAAACATATGTGAAACTAGCGGAATGCCGCGTTCATTAATAACAGCTTCTAAAAATACCATTAGCCGGCCACAGAGCGAGAGGGAGACGGAGGAAAAAAAAATCTGGTGGTGTTTCAACGTGTTTCTTTTATGTCTGCAATGAAAACAGATTGTGTAAGCGAACCGATAGGTCTAATCTGTTGTGACAGCTCCTCTCTTCAGGATTTGATATAAACAGTGGAAATGTATCGCTGCTATAAATAACTGTCACTTTAAAAAACAAAAATCTAAAAACTTTCTACGCTAAGAAAGATATCAACACTTTGCACTTTGACGAGTCAGGAGAAAAATATTCCTTTAATCATTGCCTTCCAATAATGGTAAGAAGCAAAAAAGCCATCTGGATAAATTCAACTGTCATTAGATTATTAACTTCCAAGAATTGCTTCTGTAGAAAAGGAAAAAAATAAATAAAATAAAAATAAAAAAAAGACCCCCCCCCCACGTTAAATGACATCTATGACGCCACCAGTAAAATGTGTGCCGTGGGATGACATCTAGAGGTAATGTTTTCACGGTTGCTTTCGACAGAGTCGGGAGGACCAAAGAGAACATTGAAGGGTTGGCTTGAGAGGAGACAAAGTGATAAAACATTCACAAGACAAGGCTGAGAGGGCCTTTCTGAGTTTCTGTTTAAAGTAACTGTGAAGGAGTCTTGCCAAGACAAACAAAGGTTCAGAACAGCGGGTGGATCTTATTACAAGAGTCAGGACGGTCTGCTCAGTGGGACAGAGAACAGAACTGGACGGAAAAAGAGGTAAAAACACACAGGTTTAGGAAGTGAGGTCTGCCTAAAAGTGAAGGCATCTCAACCGGCCAAAGAGGTCCACTCATGGGGAAAAAATACTCGGCCAACATAGTTCATGGAACAACCAGATGGTGCGACGCCTTGTCTTTGACAACTTATTCCTCCCTGGATAGTTCACATTTATAGCGATATTATTATTTCAACTTTTCATATTAACAGGCAGAAAAATCATTTCCTTATTTTCACAAAAAGGATTCTCGAAAGACTCAACGCACAAAGTTCATAAAGACCCACAAGGTTGGCATACAATGTGTAAGGTCACAATATGTACTCTTCTTGCCTTGGCATGACACTAATACTAAGAGGGGGCACATCTGAGCCCTAGTACCCAAGGAGACCCAAAACGAGACAAATCACAGAAACCAAATAGACTGATTTTTTTGGGATTGTCTGGTCAAACTGGCTAATAAAGTCTACAGTAATTTGTCCATCATGCAAACGGAGAAGATGTTATTCTAATGAGTGGTAAACTCTCAAGAAAACAATGAAATATCTTCATAGCTATAGGGGTGAAGAGGTAGCAGTTGAACTCCTCTGCCACATAAGGAGACACTAGTATTATAAATGGCACATAGTGGGTTGAAAGCCCTCATAAATTTTGCATTGGGGATCAGGAGCTTCAAGTTATGCCTCTGTATGGGTTTAGTAGACATTTGCCCATAAGGTTCGTCCACCAACATGAACCATACCACCCACTTATAGTTTATCAATCTAGAATTGAAATAGTCACGGATCTCTTTCCAGGTCCATATTTCCATATCATCTCACCAAGATCAACAACATCTCGTCGCAGGACCAAGATCTTTCCTACTACCTATGCCAAAAAAATAATGCCTGTAGAAGTTCCAGGTAAATCGAAGGCTCACTATTTGTCACATGCAACTTTTTAGCTATTTCCCCTCTGTTCCTTGGACCCCTTCAAATAGAATTTGTATTGACTTGTATTGCACAATTGTGGGCCCCCATTCTTCTCTTTTGGGATTAAACCTCCAGGATTGGTTTCAAGGGGAAAAATATGGGCATAGGTGGTCTTAAAACTCGTTCATCTGTACAGAAATTTTCTGTCTGGAAAAATTGTGATGTTTCTATTAAAATTATTATTCTATGAAAGTTAAATTTATAGTTGAAATGACTTTAATGCATATAAATTATAATTTATATGCAATCTATAGTCCTAGTGAGCCAAGGAAATAGCTAGTATGTCTGCTCTCATGGAATTTTCTGCTGAGCTGGTGAGAATTATCTATTCATCTTCTCTTTGTCAACTTTCCAAAACGTTAAAAATAAATTCTAGTGTTTTATGTGAGCAGTATTTTATAAGCCGTGGGGGTGACTTGGGAGCCGCTAGTGTAAGAGTCAGCTTTTAAATAAATCATACTGACTGTCCATTAAAAGGTTGTGATCACAATTTTTGTGTATTGTATGTTTATTTTGCATGGCCTTCCGGCTTTCCCCTATGAGATTATAGCGTTATCTAGTGAAAACACAATTGGTTAAATCAATATGTCTTCAATAACAACCCCTTTTTGAAATGAAGCCAAGTCGACGATCAGCTGTATTGCAGCTGGCCGTACATTTCTCCTGCAGCGGCCACTATAGGTGATATGTAGTATTACATGCTGGCCATTTAAATGAATAGTTGACCATTTGAAGGGCTTGTTTAGTTTAAAAAAAAAACTAATTTTCATACACCCTATTATGAGAATTTTGAGTTAATAGAGGGTGGGGGGCCTTCAGGATCCTCATCACTTGGCCAGAGTGGAGAATAATTACAAAGAGCGACCCTCACTCTAGAGGACCTATCCTGTATTACGCAGACAATCCATTGATATGAATGTAATTCTTTATTTCTCCTGTGGTGGTGCTACAAGAAAGTTGAACACTTACTGTCAGGTTTCCCCAAAGATCACAGCTGATCATTGGGGGTCCCAGGTTATTGTCATCTAATAAGTGGGGATTGTCTAAAGTGGAGAACCCTTTAATGGATGGTATAGATACTCATACATGGATGCTCCTTGTTAGTGGCTTTTTGTTCTGGCTAAAAGGAGGACCCAGCTCTGCGGACCCCCTACTATAAAAGGTCCATATGCCCTCATAGAGCATATTGAAAGGAGTTTTCTCCTCTCTACAGCGATTTCTATTTAATTTTTTTGTAGACATGCCCGTATAACCATAGGAATTTTTTTAAATTAATGAATAGCACCGACAGCATTCATTCTCAAATAGTGACTACCACTGACTCTACTCCAAGGATATGTTAATACTGGTCAGGAACATGGCAGGTAGCATGGGTGATAGGTTCTACTTCCATTAGATTGTATGCACTTTGGGAACGACATAAAGTAGTAATGCGCGTAGGGGCCCAAGTGCTCTACATGTCACCCCTACACTTTGGCTAAGATGATTGTGGTTGGGATGAATTCGACTTGTCTGAATGTGCCCAATATAATATCAAAATCTAAGGAGGTCTAAAAGTAGAAGTAAAATCACCAAAGACACCAAAGCTGTTGGGTCTACCATTGAAGCCATGTTCTAGTGGTGGGAACTCTATGGAAGACTTATGTGAAGTTGTGACCTTCAACTTGACTAGACTCAAGTTTGAATAATCTTCTAGACGATCCCTGGTCTATAAGACGTGGATGTATTCGTGGTCTTTCCAAATGATTAAGCAGTAGGATGAGTTTTGGTCTTTGATATTTCGATTTTGTCATTTTCTTGAGACAAAAAACTGCTGAATGTTTAGAAACAGAGGGTTCGGCCTTTTGAAAGTTAACAGATGTTTTTAGTTTTCTCACATTTGCATTATCTGTTTTTGAAAGATGATCTGGATTACTGCTGTACGGTTGGATATATTAAGTATTCCGCAGAGCTTTCCTCACTCTCCTCCTTCCTGATATGTACGGAAGATACAACATCTGCTGACAATTTCCCTTCGACAGATCCATGATCCTGGATTAAATGCAATTTACACTTATTCTGAATGGTTTCTAAGCAACATGAACAAGAATAATAGTTTGTATCACACCTAGATATCTGTGCAAACACTTTTAATCCGGCATCCTTTACTTTGGAATGTTTTATAAATTCAACCGTAGACTGGATTAGGCATAAAATTACATAATTTGCAGGTTCGGAAATGGAAAGTATAAATTCAACACCAGGATAAGTACGGGACTTCTTCAAAGATTTGGGTGGAAATGCAATGGATTAAATGGGAAGAAGGATTTAGCAAATGCTAATAAAGACATCCGATGGACCGGTAATAATCCAGCAAAACTTTGGCTCTTGGATTATCAAGATTTTACGGTGTTAAATAGCTCATAGATCAACAAGTATTACAAGACTGTTAAAGTAACACCCCACCTTCAATACTACATTACGTCATAGAGTATTATGGGGCGTATGGGGGAGTTTTTGTTTTTTATATATATAAAATGTCCAATTATTGGTATTTGTTGCCAATAAAATAGTTATTATTAGGTCAATTTTGCCCAAACTGAAAATCCCAATGATAAAAAAGGTGTTGACTGCTAAGACTCTACCTCCTGCCTGCGTCTTACAAATATTTAATAAGGATAATGGAATATGCAGACGTTATAACCCAAATAATTACTTAAAAATCAGTAATCGCTCCCAACTGCCTTCCTTAGCTGCCTTTAACAGATCTTCAAGGTCCATTAAAGATGAAAACACGGCACTTCAGCTAGTCACGGTCAACCGTACGATGGTGCTCTTAAGACTCCATGCCAAAAGACGCCAATAACAACATCCTACTCAAGCCACAGTGGAAGGCAGTGAAGTACGAAAAAATGCAACAAACGAACATAGAGACCTATCGCACGGAACGCCGGCTCCACAGGTTCACTGCTGGAGACTCCAAAAGTAGATGTATAATATTGTCTTAAGAGCTTTACAACCAGGAAGGCACAAAAAACATACTGTGCTGATGTACAAAAAGTGCAAACTGCATCTCGTAATTGTTACTTTAGAAAGAAAGAAAAAGTTGGCCAGATCGAAAATCCACTGGAGGCCCAATCTAACTGAAGAACAAGCAAACGTTCTTTTAACACTTGCTGTATTAAAAATTTTATATTTAACATATATATTATTCGGTGGTTTCACAACAATCTTTGAAGATGAGTTCAAAGACTTTCGAAAGACCGTCAAGACTCAAGCCAACAGTTTTGATGGACAAATCTCCGTTCTTTTGATTTGGCCTGGAGATGTATATTGTAGATCTATTCAACACTCTTGTCCATGCTGACCATAATGGCTGTGTTGTACATACAGGAGACATTGTCACCTATGGAACAGAAGACACCTTATGTTGATCGTTGGCAGATCCCATTGAATAGGGTTGGATCAGTCCAAAAATATCTAATGTCTATTGTGGTCTTAAATAAAATTATCTCTTGATCTACTCGACAAGCTCACATTACCACGACCTACTCTTTGCCAATGTCTAGAGAGTTGGGATGAGCCTATGAATATACAGTACCAACACCTACAACAACGTTGACATAATTTTATGCCCACGGCTTTAGGAATGTTTCCAGTTATTACCAAACCAATAGGCTAAAATTTCATAAGTTCAATGGGTTCCTACCCATAAAATCAATTCCTTCAATATTTCTGGATTAAAGGGAATACATCACTAGACTTCTTTTATGGTATCTGTATGATATTCTATTAAAGTTGAACTGAATGAGCGCATTAAAGTAAAATAGTCCACCAAACTTCAAGGGAGCCAGAAAAGTTAAACCTTGCCCTCGTGACTTTTTAAAAATAGGACTTCCTATTGCTTAGCATTAGGACTGCAAGGAAGTGTGCCAAGTGACCCATCTGGGCTCCGATGAGGGCTCTCAATGGGTGATATGTAGGGCACACTTTTCAGCCCCCTAACTGGCACCTTGTGGGTTGTTTAATGAGTGCAATTGTGCCATTTATTAGATCATCTGTAACATACCCTACAGTCCTGGTGCCAGGTTCCTTTAAATGGGATATTACAAAGCCTGGGAATTGCAGTTCCTTTCACCAGTATACGCAGTGGAGGGTTTAAATTCCAATCTTTCTCTTGTGAGGTCTGATTAAAAAATAATGTTCCGCTTCTATGTCTAATGTCAAAGGGCTTCACTCGCAGCAATAAAATGATCAGAGCTCTCTCTGTAATCTCGTTCTTAATATTGTCTATAAATTACCACACACTATAAATTTCCGTGACACTCTGCCCTCGCCATATTCATTTACCACGCTGACACACTGTATTTACAGCTGAAAAATTAAATGTTTCTCTACCGACTTGAAATAAAACAGTGTTATTTTCGACGTTACTATAACATTAGGAAAAATAACTCTTTACAATCTTAATCCAGACTGTGCTAAACAGATGTACCAGAATTATTTTTTCTTCTCTTCCAACAGTCTGTAGTTCCCCTTATTTGCTGCCGGTGGGCTCTCTCTAAACGTTCAGACACCTCCTTTGTCCCCAAAAAACCCATCTAAAATAATACAGTAAACACTAGGCAGGGATATGGGGTAGAAGGGGGATGCTGCTGCAGTTTCTCTATGTGTCTAGGATTCTGCATGCACTCAAAGGAAAGAGGGAGCTGAAGTGGGGAGACATCTGATTGGCTCAGAGCTCTAAACAAAGCAATAACACACCAAGAAGAGTCCGCCAACTCTGTAGGCATATATGTTGCGTTGCTTAAATCTTAAGAAAGTCACGTCGTGACACTTAAAGGGATTTTCCAGGTGTAAAACATTGATGGTCTATCCTTAAGGTAAACCATCATTCTTTAATTGGGGGGGTTCTGATTGGAAGAGTAAAGCGGCCGCGGCACTCCAGTGAGTGCTACATCCCCGTAATCGTTTATACAGGTACAGCGGCTTGCCCGTGAGTGCGGCTGAGCCTGGTACTGCGCCTCGGTCCAAAATAGGTCCCTTCATTCTGTTGATTGTTGACCCCCCCACCGATCAATTATTGATCACCTCACCTAAGGATAGGCCATCAATGTTTTATTCATACAAAACCCCCTTAAGTCTGCATTAAAACACCACAGAAGTCCATATAGGCCCAGACTGAGAATTTCACTAATGGTATTATTTTATTTAGATTTTAATTATTTAATATATAACAAGACTGGAGGAAGTTAATGGATAAATAGAGAATAGTTATAATATCCTGCTAAACATCCGTCTCAATTAACCCTATGAGCTGCGTCTGGTTATTTATTATATGGTAATCTGCCAGGGGGCACAACGGTGTGGAAATCCCTATGGATGTGAACGACGGTTTCTGGCCAGTGAAGCACTGAAGTGGTAATTGTCAGGTGTTCTCAACATGAGCTGAGATTCTTCTTACTCCTCAGGCAATGTGTTATGATAATGGCAGATGAACCGATTCCAAGATGAAGAAGAACAATCCTTAATTGAAGATCCATGTAATCGCAACAGATTGGAACCCACATAGAAACAGGCTACATGATGTTAAGACAGTCCTCTAGATGTTAAGACAGTCCTCTAGATGTTAAGACAGTCCTCTAGATGTTAAGACAGTCCTCTAGATTACAAACATGGGTGATTTCTGATAACAGTGAAGTACATGTCTTCTCAGAGATAACCTCTTTCATATTAAGGCTCCCATCATCTCCGACAAATAGTTGATTTTGCTGAGGGAAGCCTTCTCTGGCCAGACATTTCCCCTGCAGCGGCTCTCCGTTCTGACACATAGAGTAGAGTCCTGAGCGGAGGCCCCCGTCTATGATGTCCATATGCCCCATGAGGGCATATGGACACGGGTCTTCTTCACGAGACAACTCCTTTAAGCGACCCCCCTCTAGGCCTCACTAATCAGCAGAACGAAAGGGGCGTACTTTCTGTAGCACCATGGACCATTCTGCCGAGGGTTCTGGGGGCTGGGCTCTTACCAATCAAACATGGACATTTTTGGAATACCGCTTTAACGTCTGTATTCAGATTCAAATCCTAGTCTGGCCATTGGCTGAAGCTGACTTAGAGTTTTATGACACCTCACTTTACGGCAATGCCAAAATGACTGAACCCAATATAGTGACCAACAAATACCTACTTGTATGACTTAAAGGGGACCCATCACCACTTTTTACTTTATGGAAGAATCATAGTGGAGTGACCGCTCCTCAAAACTAGCCAGAGGTTACTTGTTTTATTGTATAAATTCCTCTATAGGGGAGATAGGACCTCCAAATCTTTCTATGTAAAGTTCATCCCACTTGAAGGAGTCCCAGGCAGAGAGGAGTCCCATTCTAGTGGTCATGTGCATCCTTTTAGCCAATCACATGATAGGGAGGTTGCTTATACGTCATGTGATTGGCTCAAAGCCTCACATGACCAGTAGAGTGGGGACTCCACTCACCTTGGGACTCCATCAGCAGGATTTGCAGTGGAAGCGGTGAAGCTTATGATCTCCTCAATAGAGTAATTTATCCAAGAGGGAACTCGTAGCCTTGTTTAAAGGGCCTGTACACTTCCTACATGTTTATTTCATAGGGGAAAAGGTAATAATGACAGGTTCCCTTTAAAAACCAGGAAAATCCAACCCTATAAATTAGGAATACTTCCTCTCTAAACAAAGTGCTCACATTTCGGAGTGATTAATTAAACATGAAATTTAATGAGTAGTAATTAGGAGCGTTACTTGCTCGTAATGAAGGGGGTACGGCGCGAGTACATAATTCCCAGCTGGTTGTGTAAAGTAAGACCTGACAGTTCGTCTGTATTAAAAGGGGCCACAAGGGGATTCACAGCAGCCCAGGAGATCTGTAATTACCTTGAATGCGACACTCTGAGAGTTACGTCATCCATCACTGGCCAAGAAATATCTTTTACATGTTTATTCTGGTGTAATGCTGTATGTCCAGGCAGCCCCCCGCCTGACAATGTCTCTTTTCATGAGCGTGGAGTAGGTCTCATTAGTGGGGGGGAATGAGGGCTGTACAATAGCAGAACCCCCCAAACTTTGTAAATCAGGGTCAGTGAGCCCATCTCACCACCTTGGTCTAATGGAAACTCATGGGATCCTAAATATCCTGTTTCTCTAGAGTCATTTTGTAATTGCCACGCGGGGCTGGTAATGGATGACATCAACTGTTTGCTTTTTGCTATTACTGCAAAGGTTAAAGGGACGGCACGCCAACAACGCCAAATTGTGGGAAAAAACAATATTGCAAAATCAGCATCCTCTTTAGGGGCCTGTTCACACAGAGTTTTTTGACTAGCTTTTTGACACGGAAACCGCTCCGCAAAACTCATCAAAAACAACCGCCCGAAAATGCCTCCCATTGATTTCAATGGGAGGCGGACGAGTTTTTTTTATCGCGAGCGGAAAAACCGCGTCGCAGTAAAAAGAATCGACATGACCTATCTTGAGGCGGTTTCTGCCTCAAAAACCCCATTTCAATCAGTCAGAAACTGGAAAAAAACGCCTCGACGAGTGTTTTGACAAGTTTTTGGCAAACCACTGTGCAGAAAACGTCTGGAGCAGTTTTTGCAGGAGGAATTTTCCTCCTGCAAAAAACTCAGTGTGAACACAGCCTAATAAAGACAGAGAAGAGTTAATGTTAAGGCCTCATGCACATGACCGTAGTTTTGATCCGCAATTACAGATCCGTAATTGCGGTTAAAATACTGACCCTTTCTGTTCTATCGGCCACGGACACCTTCCTGTACATTTACGCGGGTGGGTCCGAGCCGTAGAAATGAGACGCAAAAAATAGGACATGTCCAATTTTTTGCATTTACGGACCATGCTCCTATACTTGTTACTGTCAGCATGGTCCGCAAATGCGGAGGACACTCTGCGGCCCGTCCGTGCAGTATATTCTGACCGTAAATACTGCACGGTCATGTGCACGAGAAGTTAACAATGTGATATGAAGACTTCATGTTCGGTTCTCTTAAGCTCCGCGAGAACAGAGCCAGAAAGGGGCAAAACGATCGATTGCCACTTGTGAAAAGATGTGAGTTGTAATATGTCGCTGGCACGCTGGCGGGCACATTGTTATGGGGGCATCTGTAACTAAAATTTATGGGACTTCTATTCTGTAATAATGGCACATTGTTACGGGGGCATCTTTAGCTGGCACATTGTTATGGATATTTTTTTTAGCATTCACTAATGGGGACTACTTCAGTGGGTGTTACATTATTTTGGGGGCATGTTTAGCTGGCACATTGTTATGGGGCATCTGTGACTGGCACATTGTTATAGGGGCTTTTGCAGTTATTGGGCTTCTGGGGATGGCATATTGTTATGAAGAGACATCTATATATTTCGTTAATGGGCACTTCAGTGGCTGCAACATTGGTATAGGGTACTTGTGGCCCGCACTCATGTGGTTTCTGTGGCTGGCACATTGTTATGAAGACATCTGTAGCTGGTACTATTGGAGGATTTCGTGACTGGCACATTGTTCCGGTGGCATCTGTTATTTGCTCCTTTACGCAGAAACTTCAGGCGGCTTAAAAAGTGGCATCTGAAAAATGAGCCGCAGCTCCCCATGCACACAGCATATATATCAATTGTAAAACCTTCATATGATGCATGGAGAAACTTTTGAGCGAAGTACCTACACCCATAACACAGCTATTCCGACCCCCAGTACAAATGTAGCAGAGCTAAATTTGTCCTTTGGCACAATTCTTGTTGATATAACGATATGTCAACTAATGGCAGAGTGCTAACACGCGGCCGAAAATGCTGAGTTAAATGACAAATTCAGCTCTGCTACATCTCCACATGGCGATAAACGTGTTCACGAAGCCGACACTTCCGAAATAAAAAGCCAATGTTGTTGTCTGTCCCACCAATTTTCTAATTCATCTAACAGACTCCATTATTCATCCTCCCCTGGGCTTAAAAATAACAAGTTATCAATGAGATCCATTTGTACATTCATTTCTCAATTTCCACTGAACAAACACAGCCGTACGCTTCCCTGGACTTCACTTTTCTTATCCAAATACTCGGACAATGGAGTTTATTTACCCACTACTGTTCAGCTGCAGGGGAAAGGGGCTCGGACTCCAAAATGCCAGCACGGCCGTGCCCAACCTGACAGCCTCCGCCTATAACACTGGGAATACTATGTCATGTGATCCGGCTATGGGGGCACATCTTCCAGAACATCACTGGACTGTATATTTTACATATATACATTAAGTGCTTCTGATATATCGTCTTACTGCAGCGACTTACACAATAAACCACTTGTCTGGGCTATACTGAGCGAAAATAGCGTCTGTAAGCCAAGCAGGGCCCGACTTCAGAGGCTTAAAGTGCCCCATTAAAGTATATTTTACCTCGAGCATCGTAACATCTGAGGGTAGCGTTACGGACAATTACACTTGTACCTTTTCCATCTTCTTGTGTGATATAATCAACGTTAGGGTATGTTCACACGCTGAGTCAAAACCGTCTGAGAATACGGAGCTCCTGACTTTCAGCCGTTTTTTAAAAGCCACTCGCGGTTTTTTGCTGCGTTTTTTATGTCCGTTTTTGTAGCTGTTTTCAATAGAGTCTGTGAAAAACAGCTCCAAAAACGTCCCAAGAAGTGACCTGCATTTCTTTTTCAAAACGGCCACGTAAAAAAACGGCCCGTCGGAACAGAACGGCGTTTTTCCCATTGAAATCAATGGGCAGATGTTTGGAGGCGTTCTGCTTCCGATTTTTTGGCCGTTTTTCGGGCATTTACGGCCCGAAAAACGTCCGAAAATGGGCCATGTGAACATAACCTTATAGTCAGATATTTCTTACTTACCTCAGTTTTTGGAAAAACTGGGTGACCACCGATCTATTACACATCTCCCAGGGGTTATCTTTTGTGCGATAATAAACCTAGACCTTCTAAACGTTCTGGGATTTTTTGGGTATTCTATGGGATTGTCCAATGAAACCAATCTCAAAAGGGGCGGGCATATGCAAATGTACCCCAAAGTGTGTGCTCTGGGAGGTTTTGTGGGTATTCCAGGGCAAAACAAGTCGGGCTTAAAATGTCCCGCCAATAGGGATTCAAATGTTGGGCGGTATGGATAAGCCCCCTTTTCTGAAGAAGCCAGGGAACATTTTAATGGAATCCATCTTGGTTGTCACAGAAAAATACATAAAATGTTTATGTACCCCCCCTTTTATTATCTCCCTAAGTGAAGATGGTCCTGACACTTTCTTAACCACCATGATGTAGTCGGCAACATCATGATGTCATATCTGACTTTCCAACATCCAAATGTAGCAGAGCTGAATTTGTCATATAACTCTTTGTGGCTGCATTGTTTGTGTATTGTGAGAACACTGCATTAGACTATCAGCCAGGTAACAAACTCTGATCTACCACACAAAAAACTAAACAGCCACAATTTAGGTAAATGCTAAGGATCTTGGTTAAGGAACCTTCAAAATTCTGTACTAACTTTAATATGGGGTCTGCTTTTTTTTTTTCCAGAAACATCGCCACACTTGTCTTTAGATTGTATTACAGATCATCCCCATTTAAGTAAATGAGGAGCTGCAATACCAGACACAGCCTATTTATAAGAGTGGTGCTGTTTCAGACGATTTCCAACAACCCCTTTAAGTCACTGCCAGTTGACTATTCTCTCATGCTACATGAAAATAACTGGTATTGTATTGGCTCTATGTCAAAGAACCTCCACAGACATTACAGCTGAGTTCAATAAGTAAAACCATAATTTATATACACTGAAAGGCAGCGCCTCTTATCTCCAGTGAGCGAGTAGGTGGCACTCCATCTTTGCACTAGATATGCAGAGGCCGGTGTTATCTCTGGCCATCAATCCGCATCCCTCTTCTATGCTCAGTGTCCCTGATTATTTATACAAGTGTTCATTTAATCCATGCATTGAGACCTAAGCAATATCCATGTCTTGTTTATTTTCCCACAACAGAATGTTGGCAAGCGCTTGTCGGAATTGGCAGAAGTCGCATCTACGGACAGAATCCATCCAGCGCTATCAGTATTTTAAAGGTTGAGACGCCCATGGGGTCCTTACTTGGGGAAAACAGTGGATGCTTTGTGATGACTGAATAATGTGTAATATAGTCCAGTAACAACTCCTACTAGTGTAGGAAGACTAAAGGTGCCCGTATATGTAATGGTAATTGTTTGAAAGGACTTTTTGCGGATGACAAAACTGGTCACGGGATGTCCCACTGATTGGACCTCCAGCGATCAGCTGTGATCTGTAGGGGAACCTGGCAGCAAGTGTTCAATTTCCATGCAGTGCCACCACAGGAGAAATAGAGCATTACACAGTACTTGAAATCAATGTGTCATCCATGTAACAAACAGACATGAAGGGTCCTATAAAGTGATAGCCACTCTCTGCTCTGGCATATAGATGAGGATCCCGAATGAGGGGCCCCCTTCTATTAACTCAGAATTTCCTAATAAGGTATTTCAAAATGGGTTTTCAAAACCAGACGCCCCCTTAAATAATATGTCCAGGAAGGATGAGCCTTAATGATTATTGTTATACTGAGTTACAGTTTAATTATAGTGCAGAGCTGCCTTCAGAGCTGAAATCTCCCAGCATTCCCTGCTGGCATAATGTCTTCCTGAAGCTTATTCTGGCGAATTTGCATGCTGGGAAGTGTTATCTTTGTGCCAGTCACTGTAGAGTCATCTGATGTAGGAAAAATGTATATTATAGATGCTCAGCTAAAGGGTCCGTTTATACGGAAAGATTTGAGCCGTGAAAACAAGCGCCGATCGACGAGACAGCTCGTCGATCGGTGCTTCTTTGCTACTTTCACAAGGAGCCTTGATCGATTATGTGTGGGGACGAGCGACTTGTTACTACGATCGTTCATCTCCATACATTTCCATCATGTCGGCAGCACATCTCCTTGTTTACACAGGGAGATGTGCTGCCGAATAGTGACCATTTAATTGGCCGCAAAAACAAGGCGATCAGCCGACGAACAAGCGATGATCGTTCATCGGCTGATCATTGCCCTGTTTACACAGGGCAATGATTGAAAATGAGCGTTCATATGAACGCTTGTTTGCCCGATCATTGCCCTGTGTAAAAGGGGGCGTGTCTGACGACAAGCTTGCTGACTATTTCCAGTAGCAACCAGCAGAGTTGTGTATATAGTTTTGTAACTCAGGATCAGTACACGATAAGTAATATAATGCATTTGCAAAGTTATATAAACTTTAAAATGGTGTTCAAAGCTGGACAAAAAAAAATACACGTGCAGCATACACAAGATTAATAAAAATCCAAATTATTTTTCTTGGATCATTCGATCATTACAACTTGCAGTTTATACCCCAACCAATAGTAAAAAATATCTGAACAAGTGACAAATGAATCCATTCACATGAAATGTTCCGCCCAATATTATCATTGCCCCCATAATTGGTCTGTATTGGGGTCGGAAGTACCCAGCATCGATCAAATGAGATTTTACAAGTCTTTTTACAAAAAATAAAAAAAGATCTTCAAATGTAAAAAAAATCTTTAAATATCAAAAGTTCTAGAATTCAAAGTTACTTTAAACTTCAGTGCTGTATCAGTATAATAAAAATCTACCTTTTGATGTCAGGATTGAAATAAAAGATACATTTTTTTTTAACTATAAAGTTAAATCCTGGCTTTGATGTACAGCTTGAAAACAGCTTGTAAAAACCAACTCGGGTTTCAGAAGGTTTCAAGATTTTTCCTTTTTTACGTCAAAGAATATTTTAAGGGACACTTTATGATTTTAATTGTGATGGTTGAATAAAAAACAAAAAACAGGGTCATAAAAATGTACTAAGTGAAAAAAATAATAATACATTTTTATAAAAGAAAAACCAAAGCCTAAAATGGCTAGAATTAGGGGGAGGAGGTCACATATTGAGGTCCCGAAATCCAATAAAGGGGTTGGTCCATCTGGACAACCTAGTCTTAGAATGAAGACGATCAACTGATCATCACGGCTCCGTTTTTTCTAACCCCTGGCGATAATTTTGTAGAAATACATTTTAAATTCTTCTTTATTCTCCCATGACCGCCTCTGTGGACCCCTGTCGCTCTAAGGCCTAATTCACACAACCATGTTCGATCCGTGATATACGGTCCGCATGTCGGCAGTATTTCCCAGACCGAACACAGTGCAGGGAGCCGGGCCCATAGCGTCATAGTTATGTACGACGCTAAGTGTCCCTGCCTCCCCGCAGAACTACTGTCCCGTGATGAAAACATGATTACAGTACGGGGCAGGTTTCAAGCAGTGAGGCAGGGACTACGGACATCGTACATAGCTATGATGCTAGTAGCGTTCCCCCCTGCACTGTGTTTGGTCCCGGAAATACTGCCGACATGCGGACCGTATATCACGGACCGAATACAGTCGTGTGAATTAGGCCTAATGCTTACGTTGCAGCGCAATGACACGTTGTCCATAATGACGTCATGTCACAAGACCACCCGTAATTGTTCGTTACATCACAATGGAAAAAATTTCACCATAACCGATAACCATTGGCCAATGGGTTACAAAGACGTGATAGCATTATGGATGACACTGGCGTGACAGGACACGGAAGGAAAATATCAATGGCAAGCTGTCAGACTGGGGTTCTTTGGGCCCACCAGAACATCCGCACGTCCACTTATAATTCTATCATAACTTCGTTGTTATCATTGCGCACACGGGACATCATCATCAATAAGATCTAATAGGTTATTTGTGAATCGTCCCAGAAGAAATAGACCCTAGTGGCAGGTAATTGGCTCAAAAGTCACCTCCAAGTAGGGTTGTCTTCTACTGGACATTTGGAGCCCTTCATTGTGTAGGAACCTGGGCTCCCTACTCTGGTGGGCCAGTCCGATCCTGTGTCACAAAGTTTATTATTTTTCAATGGGGGGCATATGGAGAGTAATTTGGGTGAAGTAACATGAAGTGACAGTCCATATCATTACAAGCATGTGAAGATCTGATCGGAGCTTGTAGATAAAGTTTCATCGCCCTCCTGATGATGATATCTTTCATGGCGACGTCACTTTATATCCAATGAATTACTGACAAATGTTGCAGGCTACAGCGTTCAGCTCCGCAGTCATATACGTCAATGTGTCAGATAGACGTATATTATTACATTACATTAGACATGCTATTGTCTTGTGTTTCGTCTTTGTTCTTCTAGAAACGTTCCAGCGTTTGATGGATTAAAACGATTTGCGCAGCAGCTGGTATATAGACCTCCGCTGAGTGGCGAAGTCATAGAATTTGACTATACATTAAAAATACATTGGAGGAGATTTAGAAAAACTGCTGCAAAATAAAACAACGGTACTGTCAATGGTAACCAATTTGATTACAGCTCTCAATATCCTAAAATGGTACGAAGATGAGAGCAGAGACCTGATTGGCTAATGTGATTCAACAGATTACACATCTTCTATGTAAATAAGGAAGCCCGAGTCCTCTTGACCAATCAGAAGTAAGGAGAGGACTCACGTGACAGCTTTCAGTTTCAAAAGGAGTAGTCAGGAGTAGCCATTTCTTCACCCCTCTCAATAACCAAGAGAGCTCAAGCTCAGTACCGGATTATAAAGGATAGGTGAGTAGAGGGCAAAAAGAGGCAAATGCTCTCAGGCCCTGGGACATAGCTCTAGAGGATATAGAAGTAGCAGTCGCGATTTCACATTGGGACCCAGAATATTTAAGTTACACCTCAGGTTGCAACTCCACAATCTGGGGCCTCAACCACCGTTCTTCTGTATGGTTGCATTATTTGAGCACTCTATGGTGTGTATTGTTTGAGCACTTGGTGGTTTGTATTATTTGAGCACTCTGTGGTTTGTATTATTTGAGCACTCTATGGTTGTATTATTTGAGCACTCTGTGGTTTGCATTATTTGAACACTCTATGGTTGTATTATTTGAGCACTCTATGGTTGTATTATTTGAGCACTCTCTGGTTGTATTATTTGAGCACTCTATGGTTGTATTATTTGAGCGCTCTCTGGTTGTATTATTTGAGCGCTCTCTGGTTGTATTATTTGAGCGCTCTCTGGTTGTATTATTTGAGCGCTCTCTGGTTTGTATTGGTGAGCACTCTCTGGTTTGTATTGTTTGAGCACTCTCTGGTTTGTATTGTTTGAGCACTCAGTGGTTTGTATTATTTGAGCACTCGGTGGTTTGCATTATTTGAGCAATCGGTGGTTTGCGTTATGTGAGTACTCGGTGGTTTGCGTTATGTGAGTACTCGGTGGTTTGCGTTATTTGAGCACTCTGTGTTTTGTATTATCAGAGCACTCCATGGTTGTATAGTTTGAGCACTCCATGGTTGTATAGTTTGAGCACTCCATGGTTGTATAGTTTGAGCACTCCATGGTTTGTCTTATTTGAACACTCTGTGGTTATATTATTTGAGCACTCTATGGTTTGTCTTATTTGAGCACCCTATGGTTGTATTATTTGAGCACTCTATGGTTGTATTATTTGAGCACTCTATGGTTGTCTTATTTGAGCACTCTCTGGTTGTATTATTTGAGCACTCTCTGGTTGTATTATTTGAGCGCTCTCTGGTTGTATTATTTGAGCACTCTCTGGTTTGTATTGTTTGAGCACTCTCTGGTTTGCATTATTTGAGTACTCGGTGGTTTGCGTTATTTGAGCACTCTGTGTTTTGTATTATCAGAGCACTCCATGGTTGTATATTTTGAGCACTCCATGGTTGTATAGTTTGAGCACTCCATGGTTGTATAGTTTGAGCAATCCATGGTTTGTCTTATTTGAACACTCTGTGGTTATATTATTTGAGCACTCTATGGTTTGTCTTATTTGAGCACCCTATGGTTGTATTATTTGAGCACTCTATGGTTGTATTATTTGAGCACTCTCTGGTAGTATTATATGAGCACCCTCTGGTTTCATTATGTGACCACCCTATTGTTGTATCATTTGAGCACTTTATTATGGTTTGATTTGGACACTGCATGGTAATTATGGTAATTATTTGTGCACCTTACAGTGTTTTTTTGAAAGACTATTATTGTGACAGTGCTGCTCTACACTGAAACTATACAGTATTTCATATCAGATTATACAATTTCCTAATGCTTTCAAGGCAAATACATGTTGGAGGATAGACCCAACTCTCAATCACCCCAGTAAAGTGGGGTTTGGTGTAATATAGTGAGGGTTAATAGAAATGTGGGCATAATTTAGTAACTCTGGGGGTAATTTGGGAGGATTAGAGAAAATCTTGAAAGAGTTTTTGCTTAAAGGCCCCCCCAGTGATCAGATGTAATCTCTGGAGGAACCTGATTGCAAGTGTTCAATGCTGTTGCAGCGCCACCACAGGAGAAACACGGAATTACACAGTTCTCATTCAAATCAGTGTGCTGTGATAATATATTTAATTACAAAAATCATATTAAATTTGCCATAAACTTATTTTTCTCATATCCCATGGTCCTGGTTTCTTCAGCTGTTAATTTTTCAGCACAAGACTAGAGCCCTGACCTATATAAAACTCTTCATTTTCTGACGTGCCCCAGGAAATGAAGTATTCAAAATGCATCACTTGATCTGACAGCATGTGGTGTAGGCTTGGAATTCCTTGGCACCCACTCAAGCTCCATTTTGGAGGACTGGAATCCAGGTCCAGTCATAATTACTAACAGGTGATATTAGGCATGTCATTGCGTACACAAGAGGGGCAATCAGCTGCAAAAGGGGGAGGTGCAGATAATATGGAACAGTCGGATGCTAATCAACGCAAAACGGGATCTGAAAAGCTACGCGGTTGCTCAGGAACGATTGGCGCTGAAACTAGACGGCCATGAATTTGCATAAACATCTGTTGTGTATTGGTATAAATAGCCTCTGGTCTCATTTAAAGTCACGTACACAGTCTAAAAAAAAAAAACCTCAAGGATGTCCATACCCAAAATGCACCTCACTTTAAAAATATCATATTCAAGAATGAAGATTTCTAAGATTTGGCAAAACAGATTTAAACTAGTGGTAAATGTAATTTATGCTTTTTAGGATCCTAGTTTTCTTTTAGGTTCTTGTCAAACAAATATAATAGATGCGGATGGTATTCAATTGCATTCATTTTGTATCTGTTGGGCTGAGGAACTGGTAGAGGTGTTGCCCATAAGGGTTGCTCCGGTGCAATAAAGGGTCATGTACTCAATGGGATCCATGAGCTCCCCCTAGTGGTGGCTGCAGGTATCTGAAACTTTATCATTGAACTCGAAGACAGGAAGCAGGGGACTTGGGGTTCATAAGGGAAATGGAATTCCATAATCTCATAAATTATATACAATATATGGTAAAGTATTTAGGTAAAGGCCTATGGGTTTCCTAATGCTTTGATGGTCTTGGGCAGTGCTGCATTGCCCAAATAGTCAGTCTGCCACTGCCCATGTCTTAGATGTGTACAAGACCCAAGGTTCTTGAGGGTTTGGGAAAGGTTAGAGGGGCCCAGCAGTCACAGGCACATCTATATTCTTCCTTACCTCTTCTTCTTACCCTTTTGAATTATCTTTCCTATAGGACTCCTATAACTTTTCCCCTTTTTTGCCTGCTTAAACTAGAGCCTACGTTATCTCTTGTGTTATATTTGGAAGTAATGAATGTAGACGGTTGTCGTGGGATGAAGTGTTTTGTTTTTTTCTAGGTTATTTCAAAAATTAATAAAACATTCTGAAACCAATAGGAACACATGTGTTTTGCTTTGGAATTCATGTACATATGCGGCGAGATCCAGATTTCCCATTATGTAAAGCATGCATATGTTGAGGAAAGGCAGGGTAATGCTACGCCTGGCTGCCATCTGTCTTCACATATTGCCTTGCTATAAACACATTTTTTTTACGAAATTGCACAAGTGAATTTTTGGGGGTTTGGTAAAAATAAAAAAAGGAAAGTCTGTTAGACTGTCACAGCATGGAGCTTCAGGACACGTCACATGTATAGACTGCGGGCTGCTTTCTCAGCACTTTTACAGTGAAACACACATTTAGTTCTCTTTAACCTTGTCCTAGACAACAAAGTTCTTGACAGACGGTTCCTGAGGCCTACGGGCATGTGGGGGTATGGTCTGGAGGGCAAACGGAAGGTTGCCATTCAGGCCAACCCCCGCATGCCCATCAGTGGGAAATGTGACCCTGTCCAGAGCGCCATTTTCACAGGTGCTACCAGGAAAGAGGGGATATGGCTTATACCGAGTCTCAGGCCTGGACAACAGTGATTGGACAGTGTCAGAGTGCATAGGGATATGCCCCATTGACAGGGGGAATGTTAAAACCCAGTTGCTAATTTATTGATACATTTCCAGGAGGAACAACAGAGGAACTGGTTTTAAGAAAGATGCTCCAGAATTGTTATTTTAAAGGAAATACAATTATTTACTAAAAGAGACACGTTAGGAAAGCAGGCAGGTTGTTCCAATAGCTGATAAACTGCTATAAATTTTATCTATTGGACCCTACAGCAGTTTTTGCAACTTACTAATATCCTTCATTTTAATTCCTCATCCTTTGCAAGATCTATGCTAGCTGTCAATGAATGGAAAACATTTCACAGGCCAGAAACCCATACAGACCTTATACTTCTCACAGTTGAGACAGTGAAGTATATGCCATGCCCTAAAGACATGGCATGTACCCCCCCCCCCCCCCCCCCGGGCATATGTAACGCAGGTGGGAATCTTGGTTCTAGACTGCATAAAATAGAACAAACTCTCAGCTGTGAAAACTATTAGAGTCACTTCACACGTAGCTTTTTCTGCAACCGATTTCATCCTCAGCATAATACAGTAGCCGCAAAGTGGATGAGATTTTAACAAATATCATCCACACGCTGTGTAAATGCTGAACGTAAAAAACCGCTCAGAAATTGACATGCCCATGCCGTGCGGTTGTTTAATCTGCAACATGTCAATTATATTTGCCTAATTGCTGATTATTTGTTGCGGGATTTCCCCATTTCATCCCATGTGACTGCTGAGCCAATCACAGGCTGCAGCGGTCACATGGGATGCAACGTCATCCCAGGGCTGCAGAGCATCATGACGTCAGGGACGCGTCGCCATGGAAAATATCCTTTTTTTTTTTCTGTGCAGTTTTCCGCAGCTGACATTCCGGCCGGAAAACTGCACAATTTGGTGAGGTTTTAGGCTGGAATTCCCTGCGGAAAACAGGGCGGATACGCGGTATCCAGCCTGTATGAACATAGCCTTAGGGTGAATTCACACGCGACAATTCATGAACACGGTGCAGAAAAAACCCAATTCACATGTATGGAACAGATTTTCAGTAGCAGAATTTTCTGAAACAAATCTTCCGTGTGAATATACCCGTACACGGTTTCAGAGTTTTGGATATAAACAAGAATGTTTATATTCACTGACAGAAAGCAGAGATCATGAAAATGGTTAGTAATTGAAAGACAACATATATTATAATGTGGTATAATACATATAAAAAATGGAATAGTGATAAATATAACAATAGTCCATACAAAACAAGCTAAACCGTGTCCCAAACCCTTGTAACTGCAGGAGATTAGCAGACGTATTTTTGTAAACAAGTCACCTCCGTAATAAGACATCCTACATTAGTCCCCCGAGGGCCGTGCACATGTCTGGGTCAACCCTATAAGTGACTGGTATTATATGTAATCCTCCACTTGTGATGTATAGAAGTTTGACATTGACCGGTC
Organism: Rhinoderma darwinii; assembly: GCF_050947455.1. Taxonomy (NCBI): domain Eukaryota; kingdom Metazoa; phylum Chordata; class Amphibia; order Anura; family Rhinodermatidae; genus Rhinoderma; species Rhinoderma darwinii. The sequence goes on from NC_134693.1 coordinate 131,901,019, forward strand.
AATAATCCCCAATCATCTCTTCAGAGAACGGCTGGGATTTGATGTGTCGCTCCGGCTCTACAGTAGTCAAGAAACTCCGAACGTCAAGATGTAAGTGCCCCGCGAGGTTTATATGAAGAATAACACGGTCTCTTCCACCTTACGGGAGATTTCAGCCCTCCTGATTATAAACAAGAAGTTCTAATTCATATTCCGGATTAAAATTCCTACACACGGCTTTGAGATTATTGGCGGATACGATCAAAGGTGGTTTAATGCTTTATGCTAATCTGTGTATTTTATACAATGCAGCTATTTATACGAAGAAAATATACAATAATGGGAACAAAGGATTTTTATTCCAAATAAGTAAGATCCTACTAATTCACATTTGTGGGATCCCATTTAGATTTCAAGCTTTTCAGGATTGGATTATGTATTCGCTTTCATCATTGATACTGAGCGTTTACTTTCTAGATGGTCCTTCAGGCACTTCTCTTTAGGCCTAATTCAGACCAATGGGTGCAAACTCGGACATGAAAAACTGCAGTTTTTCACGTCCGAGTCGCACCCATGCTGGACACGTTTTCATGGATCCCTCATAGACTTGAGTCTATTGTGGGATCCGTGACAATGGCCGAAAATAGAACATGTCCTATTTTTTTCACGGGCCCTTCACACGGTCCGTTAAAACAACGGCAGTCACGCGGGCGAGATTTACATTCGTCTCAATCAGGCCTTAATTATATCTGTTTGTAACAAAGTCGGGTGATAGTAGAAAATGTCACCCTTTTCTTAAGTCCTGAGATCAAGAAATCAGGGATAAATCAGTGTATCGTTAGGCCTTGTGCACACGGTGTGTATTTGACGCGTTTTACGCGCCGAAAAACGCGTCAAAACCACACGCTTAAAAATTCCCATGGATATCAATGGGAAAACTCATTGTAGTGCATACAATTTTTTTTACACGCGCGTGTTTAATAAACGCATTGTGTAAAAAAAAAAAAGAAGCGTCCGTAATTTCTTGGCGCCGAAAACGCGCCTAATCCCCATAGTCAATGGGAGTCCTTATTACGCAACAAAAAACGCGAGCGTTTCTGACATATTTACACGTCGGTTTTTTTTTAGCGCCGTGTGAACAAGGCCTTAGGAAAATTTGCCATTCTGGAGTCTGAGAAAGTCCGGTGCTACCCTCTGTGGAAATGGTAATGGCGACCATACTGGCTGTCACCCAACTTTTCCAGAGCCAAATATAAAAAAGAAATGGAAAAATGGAGGAGAGTAACTTGATGGAAGAGGAAGACTCTATGACTATATATCCAGGGTGTACTTTAATACAAACATTTTTGAGCATCGCAGTATGCGGGCACAATTGCAAAATGATGGTCTATCTAGTCGCTATAGTTAAAGGGGCTGTCCACCTTGTACAATCTGTTTTTGTTAGAAAGGTCCCGAGACGATAAACTGATCACAGAGTGTCCTGCTGTTCAAACTGCCGACGATCAGTTATAATCTGTAGATCCTGGCAGCAGGTGTTTATTTTCCCTATAGCGCCACCACAGAGCAAGTAAAGTATTACACAGTTCCTATTGAAATTAATAGGCTTTCTCTTTAAGATATGGACATACCGGGTCCTCCAGAGTGAGAGACCATCTTTGTCTCTGGCTAGAAGGTGAAGTTTTGTCCCGCTCTCTAAACTCAGAATTTTCTAATAGGGTATTTGATACCATATAATCTTCTTAAGAAAGAACTTACTGTATGGCAAGGACTATATGGTACTTGAGTTACTGGCAAGCCTGACGGCACCAGTGGATGCAGCAGCGGCAGCGATACAATCCTAAGTGGCTTCAGGTTGTCCACATTGTGAAATTGTGGGTTGCTATAGTCACCCGTTTACAACCAGATATGACACAATACTAATGCTATGGGCCACAATGGGATGGGATGTCACTATAAGCCATCATGGCAACTGTCCTTGAGTCGCAGTAGCGACATGGCGTTGCCTGGTGAGATTCCCTGTGTCTAATATAAATCAATGAGAATACACAATGTGAACAGCGGCCACAACAAGCACTATTCATTTTGTATAATAAGATACCATATAATGACATCACATATTTTTTACATAGGAACTAAGAATTCAGCTATAGAGACCAGCTGCTGCGAGTGTCATAAGACGGACTGAGAAAAGCTTCTATCAAACAGAGGTCCTGCTATTTATACCAACCGCACAAACATGCAAGTCACTTAACAGGTGTTATCTGCAAACATGAAGCCGCAGACTACAGACCAGGCTCCCCGGCTAAACTGTGTCCTCGTAACAGTCATCTGGCCCTCTGACAATAACGTCCTATACCTGGCGTACTGACCGCCCAGAAAAAAGCAGGCATAGGAAAAAAATCAGGTTAAAAGGATTCGGTCATTGAGACAAACCCCTCAGCAGTGGTGTGGTGCAATATAGCGCTACCACCGCACTGCAAAGGCCATACCAAGTAGTATGAAATACGTATCCTATATGATCTTCTGATCTGTCATAGACACACACGCGCAGTCGAATACGCTATCGATTGCGCAAAAAAAACTAAAACCGTATAGAACGGAGACAAGCGGAAAGCAATGGTAATGCAAACGGAAGCAAAGGCTTCTGTTTGGCTTTCCGTTCATTGGTTCCCCTAATGGAAAGTTCTAACGGAACCCATGAACGGAAGCCAGACGCTGATGTGAACGAGGCCTTACTGGGAACGACATTATCGGCAATTAATAAGGTTTATTTACACTACAACAGAAATTAGGAAAATGGAGTAATGAAAACTTCTCTCCACCTAAATTCACATTTACAAAAATCTGATTAATACAGCAGAAAGACAAAAAGACAAGTTGTTTTTTTAGGCCTTCTAGTGATCCATGTCCCTTCTCTGCCCTCAGCGCAGTGGCTAGAACTGAGGACTGGAGGGATCTGAGCCAGACTAGTTGCTAGGGACATGTTGTGCTGCCTGACAACATTATTGCTAGGCAGTGCATTCAGAGCAACTGGGTTGTCTGAATTGACTTACCAGAATTGACATCATACGGACCAGAGTAAGGGTATGTTCACACGCAGAGTCGAAAACGTCTCAAAAGACGTATTTTGTGCCACTCGCGATTTTCGCTGCGTTTTTTACGGCCGTTTTTGGAGCTTTTTTCACTAGAGTCTATGGAAAACGGCTCCAAAAACTTCCCAAGAAGTGTCCTGCACGTTTTTTTTTTACGCGTAAAAAAACGCCGCTAAAAACGCTCCGTCGGAATAGAACGCTGTTTTCCCATTGAAATCAATGGGCAGATGTTTGGAGGCGTTCTGCTTCCGATTTTTCAGCCTTTTTTCGGGCGTTTATGGCCCGAAAAACAGCCGAAAATAGGCCGTGTGAACATACCCTAAGAGACCAAAGCAGCTGGGTACCAGTGAAACCATGTCATTCCTTAGTTTACCCTGCATTAATTGTCCGATTTTTCCCCAAAAAATTATTTAGGCAAAAAAACTCAATTTAATTGTCATATATACTAATAGGGTATTGTAATTTTATAGAGGGAGTGCTCTGTTCATGATCTTCATCACCTGGCCTAGAGCGGTTTTTAAAGAGTATCTTTTGCTCTGGGGATCTGTCCTGTTCTGATTACACAGACAACCCATTGATGTGAATGGACACTGTGTAATACTTGTTTTTTCCTGTGGTGGTGCTGCAGGGAAATTAAACACTTACTGCCAGGTTTCCCCACAGATTACAGTTGATCGCTGGAGGTCCAATCAGTGGGACATCCCGTGACCAAAATAGAGAACCCCTTTAAGCATTACCCTAGCATAAGACATTATGTACAGAATTACACAACATAAGATACATAGCCCTGTGACTCAGATACAGATACAGTAAGTTTGGACAAATCCAAACTTGACATCATTGTGGAGACAGATAACTCAATCTTGTGGATTGTCACTGTCATGTTTCTACAGATATCTTCATTCCGGTGATGGAAAAGAAATACTGTAAATTACTACAAAGAACTGACACCACAATGGCCTGGAGGAGTCATTTTAAGAATACCAACCCCTCTAAATATCTAAATAGTATAATGAGAAAAAGGCATCAGTCGTCAAATGTCCCTCAAACTCTATGGGTTGGAAAACCTAGCCCTAGGTAATGGGGGCTTTGTTACGGCTTCATATAAAGGACGGTTTTTATAGCATTAGCTGTTGTAATACAGTTCTTTATCTGTCATACGTGTCCTCATAATCATTACATTATAACCTAGGATTATGCTGTCAGGGGTTTCTTATGCTGTAAGAGACGACATATAGGGTTAGTAATGGTCTTGTTCTATAATGACTGGGGTTAGGGAAAGTTTCCGTCACTCCCTAAGTAAAGTATGGGATACGCCACTACTAATTTCTAGAGAATGCTGGTAAGGAAGGCCAATGACATGCCTGGCCTCCAAATTTTGTTATTACAAATGTAAAGTGAAAATAGGAAATGTCATGTCAGAGTTAAGATTAGTTATACTGGAAAAGAGAATCATGTATGGAACGCTTCATACACTGGGATTGGCGAAATTAACCAATGATCTCCTAAAATAAAAACGCTGTGTATACATCGGCACATATAGGGGTGGCAGCGGAGTTTCCTAGTACCCATTAAAACACCATCTGAGCAGTTCCGGAGAAAACATAGAGTTAAATAATAAAAAATATATATATTTTGTCGCCACTCGTGGCCGCTCACTGTAGACTGATTTACTATTGAGTTCAATGGGAGATGTATAAATCTCTATGACATGAGCTCCCTCTAGTGGCCAATGTAGGCATTCAAAATGTATCATTTAAAGGGATTTTCGTGATTTTCAGTTGATAGCTCTTCCTTTGGATAGGCCATCAATATATGATCAGCAGAACAAAGAGGCATGGTCACTCCCTACGTAAAAATATATGATGTATTACATGTAGAAAATAAGCATAATGAGTATATTTGAGGAAATCGCACTAGGAAACCCCCTTTAAAATATCTGCCTTGGACCCTGGTATACAATTGACCAGTTTTTTTCATTATATCTGTCCCTGGTAAAGTTGAGTGTCAACTATACTAACTAAATTTTAATTGTGCTCAATTTCCCTGCAGCAACACCAGAGGGGAAATGAGGCATTACATGGTGCTCATTAAAATCTAAGGCTGTCTATGTACTGCCTGGACATGCCGGGTCCTCCGGAGAGAGACACTCTTTATAGCCGCTCAACACTCTGGCAAATAGATACTGGCTATGTCTAGCTTTATCCAGACTGTCCTCTTATAACACATACAATATTAGTGCCCCTCTGGGATTTTGCAGGTAGAGCAGACTTTTTGTTATATTCCAGTATCTGGAAGTCACACCGAACAATTGCTCCAGGGAAAGATTCTTTGATTCTGCATTTGTTAACACATCTTGCTGGCTGACTCCTGAGAGACAGACATAAAAACTATACAGAGATCGGCACCACCATCGAGACGCAGAACAGTTGTCATTCTTTGTTTCGGCCGTTAGATATCCGACACTCGGCACAGATGTTATAAATGATGTTTTGTTTTGGTTACCTTTTGGGAAGAAAAAAAAAAAATCTGGCAGAACACCCAGTTCATCTGCCAGAGAAAAACACGCTGCCAGATTCCAACTATGGTAAGTTCATAATAATTCTTTCAGATTTGACTTTCTATACAAACACAGATACTGTATCCTTCATAAGCCAGAAATAACAGGCGCAAGCTCAAGGCAATTACATGTACAAAAGTCTAATGAACAAGAAAGTCCGAGGAGAAGGACAGCGGTGGATGTGCGAACAGTCACGTAACTTCACCGGTGGACGGTCTTACAAGTCTGGCCAAAGAAATGGGTCAATGTCCCACCAAGGCTGAATAAGAATCAATAGTTGATCTGGTTTGATGGCTAATGAAGGGGTATGTATACTTTTGCAACCATTATTTATTTGTTCAATGCGCCGAAGACTTAAAAAAATGAAGCAAATTTGCAAATAATCTTGATTAAAAATCTCCTACATTGTGTATACAGCTCCCATACAGATTTATAGGTCTCCACGGTTACAGACTACAAATAAACTCTGTGTAGTCTGATCCTGCAGATTAGTTATTCCCATCCATTTGTCCTCTACTTCTTACAAATCTACAGACAGTAAAGCAGGGGCAGATGGAAGGAAACAACACATGACTGGAGGATCAGACTAGAAAGAGTTTGTTTGTAGTCTGTAACCATGGAGACACATAGGTTTGTATCAGTGCTGTACACACAGACCTCCACCAATATAACATTGATATCCTATCCTAAGGAGAATCCCTTTAAGGAAACTCGGTCCTATTAGGACATATGATGTCTTAGATCTCCCTCTATTAGTCAGGCCGTAACTAAAGCTGGTCATAGCCCACAGTCATAAGTCTGGATTTCCCCATTTACATGCGGGTTAGACTTGGCTGAATCTGCTTGATATTGCAATTGAGCAAGGGGAGATAAGCGGCTGCCAGACAGCTCTGAAATAGAAAGATCAGACAGGAAATATTCATTCTGTCCGATCTATGTTTCACTCAGCTTTAGATACTGGGGGAGCATCTGGCAGCCCCCATAGTCGGAGGATGCCAAGCAATTTCAACAAAACTCGATGCCAAGAATCTGGTGTCTATGGCACAGGGGCATAACTTAAACCGGTTACCTTCTGCAACAAAGCCCACCGACGATCACACATCATTTATAGTACTGGTCTCTTCCTATGGGACAAAGGGACCTTTTGGGGCTCTTCAGGCTTCAGGGCCCAAATGCAACCACAGCGGCAGCACCCCCTACAGTTATTTCTATGCTATGGCAGCTGCAGATGTGACCAGTTCCTGCAATCTATATAATCTTGTCAGATTGACATTACTTATGAATAATCAGATCCCCTTCTTTCCATATCACACACATCTATAATACAGCGTTTTTCACTTTGCTTCTTTCAGTTACCCAATCACTGCAAACACATCGTACTTTGTCTGTTCTTGGAAATGTCAGCCAAAATAAACGCCCGGCCAACCTTGAGAATCACAAGATTATTTCTCGTTCAAGGCTTCGTCCTAATAAGAAACGTCTTTTGCAAACAGGATGTGAGCTACATCTTCTAAATCCAAAAATAAAACATTTTTTTTTTCAATAATTTAAAGCGAACCCTAAATCTAACCCTAATCCTAACCCTAATCACTTCAAGGATTCCTAACGAAAGATAAAAGGAACGAACAAAAGTGTCTAATACTTGATATATAGCTCATTGTTGCCCAACCTGTGGCTCCCCAGCTGTTAAAAAAAACTACAATTCCCATCGGCCTGCGCTGTCAGGGCATAGTGGGAGTTGTAGTTGTTCCACAGCTGGCGAGCCGTTGCTTGGAGACCACTGACACAAAGGTGCCGTCACGTCTACAATCTGCCGCACACATTTAGCAAAGGATCTCATCAGTGATACATTATATTCGAACACAAATATGGTAGTACTTAATGGTGGACTATATTCTAAGATCTCGGTTTGCTGACAGTGAATGAGAAAATAAATTTCAGAGGCTGGAGACACATACATGATTTGTATTCAGTCCAGTTAATCCTTCATGAGCTAAATACATCAGCAGCCCAAATCTCTTTCCTGTCCTGATAGTTTGTTACAATGTATCAGTGTAGGTGAAATATATATAACTAGCCTAGTGTAGAGGATTATCTGGACTAATGCAATTGCAGCAAACTCAGAGCTGTGAGAACTATTATGTATGTAGATCTTCTGGATGTAAATGGGAAGGTTTACATTCACTGACTGCAAGCAGAGATCTTGAAGTGTTTGATGAATTGAAATAAAAAAAAAGTATAATTAGAAAGTTCTACAAATTTTCATTATAGGTCGATAAGCTTACTGACATAAAATTGGACGACCCCAGTAATGTACTGTCCCTGTGACAAGTGTGGGAAGAATAATACAATGGTATGACATAGTATTCTGGGCAGCAATCCGGAATCTGGCACATGGGAAGACAGAGCACTCAGTGCTACGGATACAGCGAAGATCTCAATTTCCTAATATATGACAGGATTGTCCATCTGTTTCTAGGGATCACAACAGGTTGGACCAGTGACAAGACCATCACACAGGAGGGACAGGCTCAATACATGCAGCTTTCTGAAGCCTTCAATAGTTCTTTATGAGATGTCAATTCAACTTTACTTTTTTTTTTTTTTTTTTAAAGGGACACTCCAGGCAATGTGTAATGCCTACTGCAGGGCCTCAAGACCCTTGTGTCATGCACCGCCCACCCAGGCCATGCATTAGGCATTCCCATTGTCAGCTGCCCATAGTGTTCCTTTAACGAAATATCCATTCATTATAGCCATAATTACAGCTTCTTTAAAGTTGTGTATTAGATGTGCCATTCTGGAGCCTGGAAAAGCTGGGTGATATTTATGGGAGCTGTAGAGGCCGCCATATTGGTTGTCATTCTCTTTTACATTTTAAGGCCCCATGCACACATCCGTAATAAGGACTTATTCATTTCTATGGGCTACGAACACCTTTCCGGATTTTTACAGATGGGTGTCCCTGCCGTAGAAGTTATGGAACATGTCCTTTTTTTTGTCCGTAACTATGACACGGACTCCCCATAGAAGTCTATGGGTGCTTCCGTAATTACAGACGGATACGGATGTGCACCCATAGCCGTCCGTAATTAAGGAAGCGTTGCTAGACGATGCCAGGTTATCAGATATTGCACATCATTTGTGGTTTTCTTCTTTTTGCGGATCCGTAAAAATGGATGCATTACGGACCGTATATACGGACACCGTTCCGTATATGCGGATGATTTACGGATGACTACGGATCCGTATTTTACAGATGGATGAAATCTACTGTCGTGTGCAGTGCATGGGGCCTAAAAGAGGACCAGTCTGCGCTTCTGACATGCCGGTTTTTAGTAAATACTTGTATTTCCCAAAAAACAACAATGCTGGAACATCTTTTTTCTTTTAGAAATCGGCATTGTACCGTCCCTCTTTTATTCCACCTGGAAATATATGAATAAATTGACAACTAGGTGTTACCATTCCCCTAGTCAATGGGGCGTTTCCCTACACTTTCTGAAACTGTCCAATCAGTGCTGACAGTGTATGGACACACCCTATTAACAAGAGGAATGGTAGTGCTCAGTTGTCAATCAATTCCTAGGAGGAATAACAGAGGAACAGCACAATGCAGACTCCTAAGTAAAGATGCTCCAGATTTGTATTTTCATGGGGGATACACATATTTACAACTTAAGATAAACTAAGATACATTTTTAAGGTTTGGACTGAGATCCTTACACTAACCGTGGAAAGAAAAAAACTATTTTCAGGACTGTACCTTGTTTTTTTCATTTTTTACATTCTACTGTTCCCCGGGGTCTTCTGCTTTCCTAAATCTGCAGCATAGTCCAAAATTAAGCTGCTAAAACAGCCAAAGGATCACATCTGGTCCTAATGAAATAGCAAATCTTGCATAATCTATGCGCTGCACTTCCATCTTCTTTCCCCTGTACCCCACAGGCTCTCGGATGTGCTCTTTGAATCTCGAAAACTTTCCTTTGTTAAACATAAAATTTCCCAAGACCTCGACTTCACTTGAATTTTGTGTTGACCTATGTCAGCGGAACTATTTTGAAACCAGTCATATCAATGAGGTACGAGGTTCACTGTGCCTCACACCAGAAGATCTGAGGTAGAGTGGTGTGGGCTAGTAGTACCTTTATGTTCCTTCTCTAGTTGTTACCAAAGGGAGTATCAGGAGTCGGCCTAAGTACCCCTCGCCCACATAAGGACTCTGTATATGGCATGATAGGCAGGAGGGAGGATGGCACCAAGTCTCTACATCCAAGAGCTGACTTTGGAATCTGACATTGGCACTTGAGGACAACTTTGGTCTCATGGCCCACAACTTATTAGTAGCTAGATACAGATTAGGTTGAACTCACAATAAATCAATATACATCACCTAACTTTAGGGCCCTGTTCACACTGAGTTTTTTTGCAGGCAGAAAATTTATAACCGCCTGCACGTATTTTTCTGCATTTTTCGCTTGCGACCTTTGAAGCTAATGAAAAAGAACAGCGTGCAAAAAACACTTAGATACGAGCGCCGCAGGTTTTTTCTGCCTCCCATTAATTTCAATGGGAGGTCAGAGGCGGAAACTGCTGCAAGAAGGGACATGCCACTTTTGTTTTCCACGAAAGGCCAAGGGCCGCCTGGGAAAGAAACGGCTCTGCCTCCTATTGAAATCAATAGAGGGGGGAGCGCTTTGACGTTTTTTGGCACTGATTCCGATGCATTTCCGCGTGAACTGACCCTTACAAAGAATAGACTGCCAAGAGCGGAGGTACCATAGAAGTAGACTATGTGACTGTTATAGGGCCCCTGGAGAGACGGGTCCCAGCCCAGTTTGACCATATCCCTTATTTTAATGGGTGGTGACAACCTGTCCGTACGATATTACGAACAAGGATTTGGGCAAACAAGGATCAAGTCGTCTTGTCTGAGGCAACAAGCGGTTTGGCGGGGTCTTCCTGCACCAAAAAGGGGGCACCATTTAATCTTTGCTATAGGGCCCCCTTCCCCCTATGTAGATGGCTTTTACATTCCTACTTTATGGGTTCTCACATAACGTGCTTTAATGAAGCAGCCTGACGCGTTTCGCTGCCTGAAATCTCACTCATAGGCATCCCTTAGCTCGGCTTTTGTAGTTCAAAATTGATCCATACATCCAAATGTCAAAAATGCAAAGAGACGTAAGGAAAAGTTTAACCTCTGGGTCACGTCAAGGCATTTTGAGAATCTAGAGGGTATATTCTTTCTGATTGGTTGTCCTTTCGATGATGTTATCCACTTCCAAAAGTTTAATGAGGGCATCTGTGCCTTGTTAATCGGTAATTGTCATCCACTCAATACATAGTAAATTGGCTCCCTGACTATTTAAACCTGGACTCGATCTATGATTTTGATTCTTGAGCATCTGGTAGTATTCTATCTTAGCTTTTGGTTTACTATTTTTGGTTTATTTGTAACAACACTTAAAGGAATAAGCTATAACATGAAAAGGTATAGTACATAATGATGAATACAATAATTCTACATTAAAGACAATTTAATCCTAAAATGAAAACATTCCCCGTAATTATATATCCTCGAGTCGTCCCTTTCTGCAGTTACAAATTCTAACTTGGGTGACAACCGATATGGAAACGGAAATGGTGGCCAACAATTCGATTTTCCAGTAATAGATATTCTTAAAGTGTAGCTAAACGTTTGACAAACTTCTGACATGTCAGAAGTTTGGATTGGTGGGGGTCCGAGCACTGAGACCCCCACTAATCGCTAGAACTAAACCGCTGAAGCGCTCGTGTGAGCGCTCATCCGCTTAGTGTCTGTTCGGCTTTTTCCGGAAAGCCGATGTATCGGAGTACGGGCTCATAGACTTTCTATTGAGTCCGTACACTGATACATTTATTTCCGGAAAAAGCCGAACAGACACGAAGCGGCTCAGCGCTCACAGGAGCGCTTCAGCGGTTTCGTTCTAGCGATTGGTGGGGGTCTCAGTGCTCGGACCCCCACCAATCCAAACTTCTGACATGTCAGAAGTTTGTCAAACGTTTAGCTACACTTTAAGAAGAACTTGACAGAAAAGAATGGGTCAAGGACCTTCTAAGACGGTCATTTTACTTGCCTGCACCCACCACTGAGCTCCCCCTAGTGGTGGCTGCAAGTAGCCAGAATGTTGTGAAGGGGATTTGGAGTTCTATATGAAAAAAAAAACAAAGCTCCGACCGCTCTAAAAATATATGAAGATATTCATGAGAGTGGAATTTTGAACCTTTTAAGCTTAGAAAAGAAACTAAATTATGTTCAAGGTTGGTCCTAATGAATGTGGCCATCTTGGACAACGATCAGGACTGGCTGGACCAAGTAGGTTACCCAACTTTTACGGGAATGACAAATAATTTTCCTGACAGGCTGCTCAGCTGTGGTCAGAGTTTTTTTTAATAGGAGTCATAGGGCTTATCCAATAAAGGGTTAACCCACTGCCTCATACACAAAAACATACCAAAGTCATGACCGAGAGATTTGAATGTTATTGAAAAAGTGTGTGTGTGTGGGTATATATATGTGACTGCCTGCCGTAATCTCTTCTTAAAGATTTATGGTGTGATACATCTGACATCTGTTTCAGATTAGTGAATTCAGTTAGCTGCTTATGTGGAAAAAAATATTTATTTAAAGTAAAAAAGAAAAAAAAAAAGGACTGTTGTTCCTTTCAAGTATTACCATATACATGACATGAGAATTAGCAAGCAAGTAAAATGACATCTACAACTGAAAATAAAAGAATCAATACATTACAGAGAGCCAAAGGGTCCATACACATTCCATAGCCACGAGTACGGACCCTGTACGTTGGCATCCTAAGGCCCTAGGGGTGCGCGTTACTCTGTGTGCTGCCATATAGTGCACCATATTTTCCCCTAAAAGCAATGTTATGGGGAGAATACCTTTGTTGTAAAGAATCCATGAGAAGTAAACTCAACTTATGCCTTCACATAAAACCATACGAGTACATTATAGACAGATCGTAGGCTATGGGCACTATATTAGGGATCCGTACAACACAGATCCGTAATATGGCGGTGTACTAGATCTCTTAAAGTGACCCTCCAGGTTGACAATCTTCTAGGATCAGTGGGAATCTATGGGTTGGTATCCTTACCAGTCACTGGAACACATTTTCAAGCTCTGTGCCGCTTTAGCTGTAAGATCTGAAAAGTGTTAAGGGCCTTGCCATAGGTATGGGATCTCCAAGCTAAAAGCCGTAGGACCTTCTCCATACTAGCCATCAGTCGGGGTCCTACTAAAGGTTCTGACTCATACGAAGATATCTAGGCTATGGTTAAGGCTGCCATATAGTCTGGCCTGACACTAGCGCTAGTCTTGTTGCATAGAGGGCCTCCTCATTTTTTCACGTCTGAGTTGCCCCCGTGCGGGTCCTATTTTCACGGATCCCAATAGACATGAGTCTATCGAGGGATCCTTGAAAACAAAACCGGACATGTTCAATTTTGCAACGGACCCTTCACACGGTCCGTCGAAACGACGGCCATGCGAACGGCCCCATTGAAATACATGCGTCCGCGTGAGGGCCGTTGTTTTAACGGCCATCACACGGACGTCTGATTTTGGCCTAAGGATGGTTTATTGTTCGAGATGGTGGCTCAATAGCCATCCAAATGACTGACTGGAAAAGGGGTAGCCAACAAAATAGTAATAGTCATAGCTACTATTAGATTAATATGTACCCAAGAAACACACTCAGCCCATCTAAAGTATGACAGCAGATTAAAAAAATAAATATAAATAAAAAATGGGAATTTCAGTTTTATGGAACGTGAACACCCAAACCAAAAAGAGCTTATTGCACCCAAAAAAAAATAAAACAAAAACAATAAAAAATGGAAAAAAAAAATCACATAGATCCAAACTTTTTGAGTGATTATTTCTGTTCCTAACCTGGTAATATGTTGATTTATACCTAAAAAAAAACACAAAGCAAAAATAAATCTATATCTACGCTAAACGGTTTTGGCGTTCTTAATGTTCTGTGTGTCAACGTGCAGATTATCTGGAGCATCAGAGAAATGCTTCTTAATAATAAGACAGATCTGCCCGACGTGATTAATTACATGCGTGTAATGAAACGGAAAGTGATCTGAAAACTCTTTAAGGCATGACCAGAAATTTTACCTCTTCCTTATTTAATGGGGCAGAAAGTGCTCTTATGTGTCCCAAGGTATAATTTGGCTGTGGAGAGTGGGTCTTGAGTTTAACCCTTTTGCGGCTGAAGAATTAAAAAAAAAAAAAAATTCTCAAAAACTTGTTTCCTCAAAAATTTAGATCTAGTTTTTGGAATGATTGATATGACGACAATATAAGTCCTGATGACTATGAGGGGGTGACGTGTGTATGTAGCGGGGTCCACATTTTTGGACTGAATGCCCTGTTTCTATATTTTAAATGACCAGCGGCGATGATTTTATTTTTTCTATAACTACCATGTAGCTCCAGAATGAAACCCTAGTACTACTGAAGAACTCTATGCTGCATGGATTTTGATTCCTCCGCCTTCTCCAAGATGGAATTACCCCAAAAAAAAATCGGCTGAAGCTGAGCACAGACAACCTTGGATCGTGCCAGTGTCCAATATTTTTTTGCTGTGGTCATTAAATAGATTGTGGACCCTTTGGCTTAGGGCTTTGGGCTTAGCCGGTGCCTGGATTCTAAGGAAAACTTGGTAATCATCCTTGACCCCCCTCATGGAGATATGAACTTAACAGCGGAGTACCCATGGGTAGTTTCCTATTGCAGCAGTTGACTAGTCAGTGGTGGCATATTGTGAGGCAGTCTTAGAGTGAGGGCAGGCAGAATATTTCACACGAACGAAGCGGGACCGGGATAATGGAGAAACAGAAGTTCCATCAGAACTAACCCGGTCACAATAGGAAAAAAAGAAAACTAGAAATCACATCTTTACGCTAGAGTTCAAAGCAATCAGATTGCTTAGCCACCGAGGAAGTGTCAAGAAAATTCTTAAAGGAATTGTCTAGTTTAGAAAACGCATTTTCATATACCCTATTAGGGAATTCTTCGTTAATGGAGGGTGGACCCCTTTTCAGGATCCTCAGCCCGTCACCAGAGTGGACAGTGGTTTTCTACAAGTATCTCTTACTCTGGAGGACCTGTCCTGCCCTGCATTACACAGACAACCCATTGATTTAAATGGTCACTGTGTAATACTTAATTTGTCCTGTGGTGGCGCTTCAGGAAAATTGACCATTTACTGCCAGATTACCCCACAGAATACAGATGATCGCTGGGGGTCCCAGCAGGGGGAAACATCGTTATCAGATTATTGTCAAGGAACCCTTGTAACAAGTAAGGATTATTCAAAGTGGAGAACAACTTTAAGTATGAAGGAGGTGATGGAACAAATTGACCACAGGGGCAAATTAAGGTGCACAGCTCCTTTTAAGATGACTTGCAAGCAGCCGCATGTACTAGGAACCAGAAGACATTTGGAGCAGGAGGGGGATTATATGTAGAACCCAGTCCGAGGTAGTAGTTGGTGTATTGTAACACAGGGGCATTGTCATGCATTCAAATACATTTTTGAAAGTGACAAAGGGAAGCCATTCAAAGGCAAGAATTAAGGGTCAGTTCACACTTTGCGTAAATACTGCAGATTTTCCACAACTGAATTTGTTGTGGAAAATCCGCAGCATAATACAGTAGCAGCAAAGTGGATGAGAGAAACAAACCTCATCCACAGGCTGCATATCTACAGAGAGGAAAAAAAGATTCAGAAATTTACATATTTGCGTAAACGCTGCTTATTTGTTGCGGGTTTTCAATGGAGAGGTAAAACCCGCAACAAATAGCAGTTGTTGTGTTTTTTTAAAGTGGAATCACTGCGATTCCACCTCTAAATATTCTGCCGCAAAAAACGCAACTCAGAACGAAAAAAATTCCGCCGCAAAAAACGCAACTCAGAAAATAAAAAAATCTTAAACTTACCCAGAAGTCTGTGTTTCTTCCTCCAGGCCGGCGTCCTGGAATGACTTTTCATCCCATGTGACCACTGCAGCCAACCACAGACTATAGCGGCCGTCACATGGTATGAAACGTCATCCCAGGAGGCCGGCCTGGATGACGTCAGAGGGCCGGCATCCTGGGATGACGTTTCATCCCTCGTGACGGCCGCTGCAGCCAATCACAGGTTGCCGGAGTCTCCTGGGATGAAACGTCATCCCAGGAGGCCGGCCTGCTAGCAGGCCAACTAAATGCTGCAGTTTTCCACAGTGGAAACAGTTTGGTGCGGTTTTTTGACCAGAATTCATTGCGCCCCGTGTGAACTCAGCCTAATATGGCTGCACTTCCGTTTGTCACTTCTACAAAAATGGCTTCCACAACAAAACAGAAAATTATTTAGAGCCAGGGTGGGCCACTAACAAGCCGCCATGTCTTAGCCAGGGTATTTAGATACAGAGCTGGGGCAGCAAACCAAATCTTTGCCCTGGGTGATGGAAAGCCTATCTATGACTCTAGCCCTCATTCTCTCATAATAAGAAAACTTGCGCTCGTCTCTCCTACATCTTGTAATATTTGAAGACTCTCCAAGTCTACGGAAACTTTTACAGATGTATTTGCGGACACTATAAGTCTGGCTCAGTTCATGCATTTCTCTCAGTTTAATGGCCCCATGACGGTGAAAAAAAAAAAAAGTCCTTATTTGTATAAAACTAAAACATCTTTTCCATTAGCGCACTCCAAAAAGTAATGCTGTGTAACATACATTAAACGACCGGCTCCAGCCCTGCGGATATTAAACTATAATCTGACTTTATTTAGTGAAAACAGAAAAAGCAGAACTTTGTGGGCTTTAAGGAAATAGTCATTACGGAGGTTTCTAGGACTAGTCTGCTGGCAGAGCAGGCACTGTACATTTATCTACCATCAGAGCGTGCAGCCGCAGAGACCGGATTACACAGAAATTGTGTGGTAATTATCCGGAGTTCTCTGTACAAGGAAGAAACATCTAGAAGAGGAATGGTTGCCTGTCCTGGTAGAGTTGGCTTTACCACTTCATATTTGAGGGATGTCTTGGCCCAAAGCCATGCTGTACGACAAAATTTTGGCCCATTTACAGAACAAAGTGTATTCTACATACCAGGGGATCATTGAGCGTTTTTTTTTTTTGTATCATTGAAAGAGGACCCGTCAGTTACAGTATGTAATCAGTGACTTTTTGATGCCCAGTGCCAAGCTCTAATACCTGCCAGGGTTCATGTAAGTTGCATCTTAGGCCCAGAGTTTTCCGTTTCCATCACCATTGATGGTGACGGATCCGGTGCCCATGGTTTCCGTTTGTCTCTTTTGTGCACCGGACACGTCGTTTTGCCAGAAGTAATAGCATAGTCGACTACGCTATTTCTGACGGAAAGCTCAGACGGAACGTCAGAACGGGACCCCAACGCAGATGTGAACAGGGCCTTACTTGTAAAGGCGCCAGCCTTTACCCTTACTGTGGGAGTTATACATCAGAAATGTTAGAAAATGTGATTGGTTGATGTTTGGGGACCTGGACCCCATCAATGTCCTTTAGGAAAGAGTCCTGGTACCCAACGTGCATGGCTACGTCTCCACTGTAATCAATGGATTTCAATACTTTAATTTGGGTTTCAGAAATAGTTCATCAAGCCAAAAGGGTGCATTTCTTTATCAAGAGTTTGAATCACTTTGTTCATGACAATGATGTGGATAACCGTTCCTGAATCCCCCCCAATGTAACTTCCTAACAAATCATAAAAAAAACGAACACTAAAACAAAACAAACCTCATAGTTGTCTCAGACCAATTAAAATAGCCCCAAATTGAGTAAAAAAAAAAACACAACAATACGGATGGCATAACAGGACTTGACAATAATTATCTTGTATTGCGTTACAGCTTGTATTTTATTCCAGAGCTGCAATCGCAATTCTGCTGGTTGCTACTAGAAACAGTTGACAAGCTTGTCAATAGACACCAGTACAAGAAAAGTATTATAATTTATACAACTTTTTCTGCTCATTAAGATGAACAAACGTCTTAAGACATATTTTGCAGACTGAGAGAAAGTTACACCACACAAATCAAATACAACCAGAACTTCTCAGGAGTCACTGAATAAGAAAAGAAAGTGAAACGAGATGCCCTTGGTATGATAATCACAATAAATGGTTTTCACAGATGATTAAACGCCTTTTCATCATGTCGGTACCAAATCAGTCCTCCTGCTATTTCCAGCCTCGGAATTTTGCCCGGATGTCTCATTTCTGGTTATTTTATAATAAAACTTTCCCAAGGCCAAAACAGGTCTCTCTTATATAGCCCCAGATCACAATTTCATCTCTGACTTTGTATTAAGAAAAAATAAGAAAGATCCAATTAACGAGACGTTTGGGAGAGTTGTCTGAGTTTTTACTTTCATCCAGACTCCCACCAAATGGACCCTGTCAACATGCTGTGAGGTTTTATTAAAATATAAAGAAGCGAAGAACCCAGCTGGCTTGCAAAGAGCAAACATCTACCGGCCGAATCTCCAAATGATACGGCATGAAATATGATTACAGTTTATGAATTGCATTTCAGCAAGTGTCTCTGGTGTGTGCAGGATCTCAGACTGGGGCAGCATTCACACCCGCCGCTGTCACACGATTCTGTCTACATCATTGTCAACCACATCATTACAGAAAATGGAAATGTGTGGATTGAAGAATACAAACTTACAGTATCAGATATGTAATGATAGAAAAACAAATATTAAAGAGCATTTCCCACAAAAATTTAACATTTTCCATGTGAAATACCAGCCTGTTATCGGGGATGTGTAACATCCTAGATCAATTCCAGGAAAGTCTGGGTGATGTCCAATCTGACCACCATTATAGGTCCTTAATGGACCAAGAGTAGCAAGACATCATGAATATAATTCAACTATTCTCTTGCTTCAACAAACGTAACATTTTATCATTTCTAATCTTTCGGGACTAGTCAAGATTAAGAATGTTCATGTTCGTGATTCTGAGAATCTACTCAATTCTTCCCTTTTGATGGATGGAAAATCAATTCCAAGAGAATTTGGGTGATGTCCAAATCTGATCGCTGTTAAAGGTCCAACAGGAGCAAGACATGAATATAATTCAACTATTCTCTTGCTTCAACAAACCGAACATTTTATCATTTCTACTCTTTCGGGACCAGTCAAGATTAAGAATTTTCATGTTCGTGATTCTGAGAATCTACTCAATTCGTTTTGATGGATGGAAAAATCAACGGACTTCCTAGTTTCCGGAGATAAACACAGTTATGGCAGTTTTGTTCTATACACATTGAACTAGGTTTTACTGAGCCCAACTGAAGAATGGAGCTTCTGCCCATGACCATGTAACCACTCAAGAAGTAGGCAATTTCCGAAAAACAAATGGATCTTTGGAAAAATAAAGCCTGATTTTCCACTTAAAGCACTAATAGCTACCCTGAAGCTCTATCATAATTTGGATATCTTATGAGAAGACCCAAGAAGGCTCAAGAACTAGGAAGACCCAATGGAAAAGACAATTAGCTCAGTAGAGATGACCAAAAACAAAATGAATGGAACACAGAAATCATGAACATGACAATGAGAAGACCAAAACCAAATACATTATTCCTCCACTCTAATCCAACTTGAGGGCACTAAGACTGAAATTTCCAAAGTCTAGGATCAATACAGTGAAACCCAAAACTTCTAAAGGGATGGCCCTCTCAGAGAAGATGGCCAGTATGCATTATCTATGATGGAACTGAAGAAGATGTGGCATGGAAAATCTGGTCTGGATAATAGGGTGGTCTTCTCAAAGAGGTGGTCTTTTGGAGAGGTTTCACAATGTTTTTTCTTTCGTTAAGAACCCAACAGGTGAAGAAGATACAAAATTCAAGAATATGTTGCCCCATTTAGATGTGAACTCATGATTCCTACTGCGATTCTGTCATCAGGTTTAGGAATTCTAAGAACATGCCGTAAAACAGTAGTTTCTATGTCTGAATGTTGACATGTTCCTGTAAACAGTGGTTTCTTGGAAAATGTATTAGTAAATGACCTTTACTCCAGCAAACTTGAAGTAACTTATTTTGCATTTATCGGATTGACAGAAAAGAATGGGTGCAAAGAATTTTGAAAAAAAACAAACCAAAAAAATAATTTTATCACCATCTCTGATCTGGGCTGCTCCAGGCATTGCTAATCATGAATACAACAATAGTTTGACAAGTCATTGATCATAGCAAGGCATCTATGGAGGTGGAAACTCTACAAGCCTTACGTAAAGAAACTTGTGCTAATCACATGCTGATGTCTCGGTCAGTAGCGTACTGTCATAAGGTTGGAATAAGTCTTCCATGATGGGATTGCTGATAGGTATTCCAGCTTGACAAGTACGCCGCTCGACGCGCTCCACTGCACAGTTTCCCTAAGAAATTAGACATCTGTGAATTCCTCACGCGTTTTCAACTGGGCCGATTTGGCACTGCACGCTTTTCACAAGACTGAATTGCGTACAAAAGTTGTCTTATTCCTACAGAGTAGGTCACGTATGTATTAGATGAGACATTAATTTCTTATTGTTAAAAACAAAAATGTAGGATAGTATCATCATATGTCTGTAGTCCATGGCGGTCTATCCACCACGACACGTGCTCCACCTAAAGACACATATACTTTTATTTGCTTATCCATATAATGGACTCAGGGTTGGATTGACCTACCAGAGAATCCTTTGGTGGGCCCGGATCATGACACAGTAATGGGCCCCAAAGGTGAATGGGCTCCAAAGGTGAAGCAGAAAACAAACCCATTTTAAACTATTTTGAGTCAATCACTTGCTCTCCTAAAGGGGTTGTCCAGTTTAGAATACCCATTTTCATATACCCTATTAGAGAATTGTGAGTTAATAGGGGGGGGTCCTGTGTAGAGATCAGTTACAAAGAGCATTTATTGAAATGGAGGACCTGTCCTGTCCTGCATTACACAGATAAATTGATTTGAATGGGCACTCTGTAATGCTTAGTTTCCCCTGTGTGGGCACTGCAGGAAAATTAAACACTTCCTGCCGGGTTTCCTTACAAATAACAGCTGATCGCTGATGGGTGCATTAGAGCGACACTTTGGGATCTTCGTACTACTATGGGACTCTAACAAATAGGTATTAATGTATACAAAGTGGAGAACCCCTTTAAGGGGTTGATTTACAAATATACTATTATAATTTATTAATGACATGACTTGTGTGAGCAATGATAACGTCAACGCTTAGGATGCAGTTAAAAGCGGACATGCACAAATTCTGTATAGATTGATGGTGGGCACTCAGAATTTTTTTTTTGATGGGCCCAATGTACCCCAGCACGACACTGAGACATATGATGCAGTCAGAATGAAGGCATATAAGCTCCAAATCAAGCTACAAAATAAAGATGGCTCTAATGGAAACCACCGATAGATCCCAACATTTTAGAGGTCATTCTCTTTTACAGAAGAGTTTGGATATTGGGTCAAAACCCATTACAACTTATTGCCTATTTTAATTGAAAAAGTAGTTTCAGTAAGAATCCTTGTAGCCGTTACTGTAATATAAGATGAGAGGCGTCAAATTCTTAAAATTTTTAGATTTTTTTGAAATTACAAAAAAATCAATCCAATAAAACTATCTTCACGATAGCGCCGGAATCTTAACACCGTTCACATCTACCGTAGCTCCGTCATAGACTCTAAAACAAGGCAGCATTGAAAAGGTGCCTCCTGGAACGAAACATTCAAAGCCAGAACATCTGCAAGTAAACATCAGTATAATTCATTTACTGTGAAGCTGTGAACATACAAATACCACATGTTTATCCTGAGACTCAAAGAGCTAAATCATCCAGCACCAGATCTGACCATTTGCAAACTACATGAAAACAATTATTACAGTTCCATGTTAAATCAAACAGCAATACTCTTCAAAAGCAAACATAAAGCACAGGAAGGCCGGGGCCTTCTGATAGGCACGGTATAACATATGACCAGAAAGATCTGTAGGCAGATAGACGCACAATGGATTCATTTCAGAAAGTAGAAGCATACATGAGGGGTGCAGAAAATGATGACCGAGTTTTGGATTCAGGTATCTCCACCCAAAAAGATAAGTTCTCCGATTTTTCTTTTTGTTTTTTTTTGCTTATTCTTGGTTTATCTGTTTTTTATTTGGTGTTCACGAGGTCTGTCACGTTCACACAAGATTATGTTTTATTTGTTCTCTACAACATGGCTTTATGGCTTCAGAAGATGTGGTGTTGGACAGTGATGTACATCGAGAATGGGGGATCCTATAGCAAAGATAAAAATGAGGCCCCTTTCAGGTACCATTTGACACCACCCCACTTCTAATCACCCAGAAAAGGTCCTTGTGCTCCTTCCCATCCTTGTTTTCCAACACTGAAGTTCCTGTAAAGACCACATCCCTATGCAAAGTTCTCGCTGGCCATTAAAATGGGGACAAGACCAACCTGTAATGGGCCCCGTCTCTCCAGGGGCCCAATAGTAGGCAACGGGCTGCCTCGCTGATACGTATGCCCCTGGTGTTGGCATGCACACATTGGAAGAGGGCTCTAACCAGAGGCATAACTTTTGGTTCCTGGGCCCCAATGCAAAATTTGTAACAGGGCCGCCTTGTACCATGTTTCATTTCTAATACTGGGGTCTTCTTATGTTTGAAAGGAGGATTTAGGCCCCCTCAGGCACCAGGGCCCTGCACCCTCTATAGCTACACCCCTGTCTCCAACACTGACTTGTGCCTATGGGCCCCAACTCCAGCCCCAGAAACATTACCAATCATTGGACAGTGAGGCAAGTGTCACTCCTTCCCAAATTCTGCTTGAGTCGGCTAGGAGCTATCCTCCCCATGGACCCCGTAGCAGCAATTCAAGCCCATAACATCTATGTCATGTACATTAGTGACTAAGGCTAAGATTCACACGAGCGTGGGGAAACTTGGATGTGATGAACGTGACTTTTTCACGTACGAGGTGCCCCCTTGAGTCTATGGAAGGATCCGTGAAAACGGAACAAAATAGGACATGTTCTTTTTTTCAACCTTTTTTCACCTTTTCCATAATTGCCAACTTTTGAATGTTAGGAGTTGGTAAACAATAGTAAAGTAGTTAAAAGGAAAAACAAATGACATACATACAAAACATATGTCCATTAAACCAACGTACACAGGAAGAGACAGATCTATAGGGTAAGGGACAGAACAATAATATTCTAATGTGTCTGACCACAAAAGTCCATGCCATAGACCCTACACTAACTATGTGGCGGAACTTACTACAGCCCATCTATTAAGTCACCCAAAGATCTCCATGGAGAAGACAAAACAAAGAACAAACAACGCTACGGGACGGTGGATTTGCAGATAAATAAATGGTAAGAAGTGACGCTGTGCAGCCAGCCTGAAATCAGGAACAGAAGTTCTTCAATTTGAAACATCGGGGCACTCATCAAACCCAGATTGCAAAAATGTGACATTCACCACATCAAAGTCAAGTCGTATTGTAACAATTGTCTTCAGGAACTGCAATGATTGCCATTATGCCATTCCAGGTTCTCACAGTAGCTAATGAAATTCTGCAAATTGTTGCTTGTCTGAAAGTGAGCATGTTATCCCTGCAAAGAACTGAAGAGCCAAATGTGCAGCATGTTTTCTTAGAACTCTGCGGTAAACCGTTCCTCTATAATTCCTCCTGGAAATGTATAAATAAATTGACAACTGGTCGATACCATTTCCTTTGTCAATAAGGTGTGTTTCTATGCATTCGGACATCAGCAGTGATTGGAGTGTATCAAAGTGTATATGAACACATCCCATTGGAAATGAAACACCCAGTGATCAATTTAATTTTACACTTCCAAGAGGAATTACAGAGGATCGTCACATTGCAAAGTTATAAGAAAAGACGCTCCAGAATTATTATTTCATGGGAAAGGCAATTATTTACTAAAACAGATACAGATGTCAGTAGAGCTGCCATGCCCTCTCTAATGGCAGCCATATTGGTTGTCAGCTCATGTATTCAACAACTTGACTTAAAAAGAACACGTATCCCTCTCCTGACATGTCTATTTTAATAAATACTTGTATTCTCCATGAGATAACAATTCTTGAATATATTTTTTTTAGAACTCTGCGTGGTGCGGTACCTCTGTTACTCCTCCTAGAAATGTATGAATAAATTAACAACTGGGTGTTACCATTCCCCTTTTCAACTGGGTCCCTACACATTCCCACTCTGTCAGCACTGATTGGACATAATCAGTCTATGTGGGGGACAACCCCCCCAACTGTAAACACCCTGTTGTACATTTTTCCATACATTTCTCGGAGGAATAACGGAGGAATAATGCCACATCGTAGAGTTCTAAGAAAAGATGCCCCAGAATTGTTATTTCATGAGGAAAACAATTATTTACTAAAACAGATACGTCAGGAGAGCTGACGGGTCCCCTTTTAAGAAGACAACGCTTCTTTTTACAGGTCAATTTTCGAAGAAATGCTTTAACAAAAAAAAAAAACCAACAAAAGAAACATTTAACGTAAAACAAAAATACATGCGGTTTGTCCTTAACATAACACAGCGACCCTTCAAATTTGGCTAATCTGGATTATCTTCATACTCACAGGCACTTGTATATTCATGGGCGGGTTAATCCCTAGCAGATATATTTTCATCCGTCTCCCGTCTGGCCTGCCCAGTGATCTGTGTTATATTAATATTACATTGCAATGAAATCATGAAAAAACTATGAAGTCTTGGCTACGCTTAAATGCTGGACCTCAGCTATTATGTGAAACTCCTACCTCCCCGAGCGCCATTTTATCAACATAATATGAGCAGATACATATTGTTCTCCTGCCAACAAGAGAAATATTCTACAGCTGTTTCTTAATTTCTTGAAATCACATACAAAGGGGTCAGGACTGTGCAAGTTTAATGCTGCAATTTCCAACAATGCCTCAGAAAAATACGGTTTTAAAGACGAGGATATATTTCCACTTTATTATTGTCTTTATGCTCCAGGAACCCATGGAAAATAGTCAGCCTGTGCTGAGATCATGCCACCGCCGCCACAAATGTGCATTTACTAATATTCGATTAAAAGTAGTTTACGCGGCTATAGTATAAAGCAATAGTATGAGGTTGTGTGTATTAGTCAGGGGCACACTAAAGAATAGAGGTCTCCGCAACCTTCCGCACTCCAGCTGTTGTGAAACTACAATTCCCAGCATGCCCTGACAGCCTTTGGCTAGAATAATAAAGACTTTGGTTACCGGAGCTTGCTGGGAGTTGTAGTTTTACAAAAGCTGGAGGGCCGAAGGTTGCTGACCCCCGGTAGAGGTTGGCCTCGTAATATAAGGGTACGTCCACACACAGTCTAAACATTGCAGAAGTTCCGACCGGATTTTATACGCGGAAATGCTGCAGCGTTTTCGCAAGAGAAATTGACGTGTAACAGATTGAGAATCCGCGCCGCCAGTTCATTTCTGCACTACTTTTGTGCATTTTTTTGTCCGCACCGTGTTGATGAGATTTGTTGAAATGTCATCCACTTTGCTGGTACTGTAATACGCTGCGGATTTTCTGCAATGAAATCCGTTGCGGAAAATCTTCAGTGTTTACGTACCCTGATAATATTACAGACCACACCCTACTATTTAGTGTGCGTCCCTGGATAATACTCACAACCCCATACTATCGTTTTATACCATTGCTCCTTCTTTGGTAAATCGTAGAGCATTGCTCCTTTCCCATCTCCTCCTATGCACATACTGCCCCCCACACCCTTTCCCTTAAAGGGGTACCCCATCTGAGAGACAAGGTGAACTCAAACGCCTCAGGTGGCAACTGTCCCTGACTACTGCGGCATTTTCTCAGATATACCGATACATTCCATCCAATTTCCCCTTTTCAATTTGGTGATGGAGGGAAGCAATTGCACTTTTCGCCTTAGGCAGCAAAAACGCTAAAAGCACCGCTGTTCTCTACGTAATCTGGATCAACCGAAGCCCAATTCTGTTAAGTGGTGTAGCAGTGGTGTGGCATGTCCCTATGGTATGGCATAGGGACAGGGTTTTCCATTGAACTGTCCCGCGAAACTGACCACAAAATTAGCATTTATGCAAATTTTGCATTAAAAAGGACATTTCTGGCAATTTTTGTGGCAAAACGCGGCTGGGTTTACAAATGTCCTAGAATTTTGGATTGTCATGTTTCTCAAATCTCAGTGATATATATGACCCCATACGCTATACAAAAGGGGAGATTTATCAATTCTGTTATAAAATGCATCATGTTACTAGGCGTCAAAAATGGCGTAAATGGTGCCAAATCTATCAATTACGTTTACACCAATATCCTGTTGCAAAAAATAGCAGACATCTTTTATAAATGCGCCCCTTTTTTTCAGAACTGTCGAAGTAGGTGTAAAATAATGTCTAAAACAATAAATAAAATATCGCAAGCCATGTATTCCACAATTTTGCTTAGAGAATATCCCCTATTAGGCGTCACTTATCAAAACTAACAGAAGCATAGCAGCCAATCAGAGCGCAGCTTACATTTCTCTAACTGCTGTGGAAAAATGAAAGCTGCACTGTGATTGGTTGCTATGAGCAACAAGGCCAAAACCGTCTACCAGAGAAACTGAAACTTACTGCCCCAAAGCAACCAATCACAGTGCAGCTTTCATTTTTCCACAACAGTTTAAGACATGAAAGCTGAGCTCTAATTGGTTGTTATGGGCAACAAGGCCAATACATTCATAAAACAACAAATATCCATACTTCAGCTTTCTATGCAGAGCCATAATCTTCCTTAAAAGGGGTTCTTGAATCGTTGGGGTCCAACCTCTGGGACTCCCACGATCAGCGCAGTGAACGAGCTATGGCACTCATGCAAACTTTGCATCGCCTATATCGTTTATATAGGCACAACCAATTATATGGACAAGAAATGGTGCCTATGTAAGCGATGAAGGGGGCGCGAGTGCTTTAGCCCCTTCATTGTGCAGATCTGTAGGATTCCTGGAAGTCAGACCCCTACCAATCAAACATGGCTTATCCTAAAGGCCCTTTTACACACACCAATGATCAGGCAAACGCTTGTTCATCAACTATTCTGTCCGTTTATGCGACCAATATAATTGTCACTAGTCAGCCGCACATCTCCCTGTGTAAACGGAATTTCTGCAACCGAATGCTGTGTGGAAATTCCGCAGCATTTACAGTAGCAGCGAAGTGAATGAGATTCAGAAAATCTCCTGCCCATGCTGCGGAAAAAAAACCTGCGGTGTAAACGTTAATAAATTGACCTGCGGAGCGCAATTTAATTCCACAGCATGTCAACTTATGCTGCGTTTTTGTTGATTTCCCGTTGCGGGTTTTCGAAATGGAAAAAAAAACATACTTACCCAGAACGCCCTCCTTCTTCCAGTTTGGCCTCCTGGGATGACGTTGCATCCCCTGTCACATGGGCTGCAACGTCATCCAAGGAGGCCGCACCGGACTGCACAGGAGGGACGCGTCGCCATAACAACAGATTACGTAAGTATGAGCGCTTTTTACCGCTTCTTCCCGCAGTGGAAATTCCGTCCGAAAAAACGCACCACACTGTGGTGTGGTTTTCGGACAGAATGTACTGCGGGTTCAAGGTCGTATACGCTGCGTGGTTTTTACGTAGCGTATCCACCCCGTGGGAACCTGGCCTTAAAGGACTTTTAGTATAGGCCATCAATGCTATAGTCCTAGAGAACCCCTTTAAATCTCTTAAAAACATTGAATTTTTCATTAAAGATTCTACTACAAAGAAACAGGATATTTTTATCCTTGCTTCACCTCTTTCCTCCCATCCGTAGCTCAAAGCAGAAAGAAAAAAATAATCAGACACTCCAGGCACATAGCTTCTTCAACGCAACATCTTTAGGGAAAATCTTTGGAAAATTGGCTCATCAAACCTAAAAACTGTCATAGTGCGGCTTCAAGGAAGGCTGCGGGCCAAGCGAAGATTAGGGACGTACACTGTAACAAATTGATATACCTGCAGTAGTTTGAAGATCACAGGAAACCCTTGGCGCTGAACGTTTCGAAAACTGCATATTATATCTTATTAAATCTCAGATTTCATTCATTATTTTAAGATGCAGTGAAAGGAAGCTCTTCAGCAATTATTGGAATCTATCACCAGGTCTTATGAAAGCCTGTCGCTGGTTTAAAGAAAAAAACAAACCCAAAAAAAAACGCTCCGTTTTTTTTTTAAGGAGAGATTAGACAGTTTAAAGGGAATCTATCATTAAGAAACACTATAATCCTATTTAACTTTAAACACAGGCATAATTAGAGTCGTCTATTTTTCTGTTTCATTGCTGCTTCACTATACCGCTCAAAAGCGATCCCTTGATGTAAAAAATAAAACAAAAAAGAGATCATGCAATACCACTCACAAAATGCCTCCAGTGTAGATGTGTAGGGGATGGGTCACCTTCCGGGTATGTTCATCTTTTTACATCTTTTATAAAAATATTTATCATGGCTTATTACGTACTGATCCTTAAGTTACAACCTGTATTTTGCTTCAGAGTTGTATTCACAATTTTGCTGGTTGCTGTTGGAAACCGTCAACAGGCTTGTCGACAGACACACCCATAACAGTTTAGCTAAGCTCCTAACCGACAGAGGAACTGTAAATTTTCTCTTACATCAGATTATTGTACAGTGCCTGCTGTAAAGACTGCATATTATAAAAAAGAGAAAACTCTGTGTAGACTTTCAGCAAGCAGGGAATGCTGGGAAAGTTCAGCTCTGAAGCCTGCAGAATTGTGAATGCAGCTCTGGCAGACTGTAATTCAGGCTATAATAATCAGATTCATACAGCAGTGCACCTTAGACTTTGATGGATGCCATATTACGGCTCTATACAACTTGGACACATAATATGGTAGTGGGCACAAGGCCTCGCCAACTTTTTATGTAGATATATATATATATATATATATATATATATATATATATATATATAATCTATACAGTGGTGGTGTTCATGCCCTCCTTTGACAATTTCTATAAATGATATCCAATCATACCACATCACCTCACGATGTGATTAGACATAAAAACACTAAACGCTAAAAGAATGGCGTTCCACAATGAGTCCGAACATGCAGCCTTGCGCCTAAATATAGAAGACATGTTTCAGGGCATGAAGGTCAACTGTTATTTCACCGGCATGTGATAGACTTCACTTCCAGGACATCTTCCAAAAAATTCTTATATACTTCCCTTTAGCAAAGAGGTCACGGACCTCTCATCAGTTTTGACATAAGACGTAACCAGACAGCTCCGACATACCTCGATAATCCTGTCATGAATCTGAAGTCCGCCTTCTTTAGCAGCCGGGCCGCAGTCAACTATCTTTGAAACAAAAATTCCTTCGCTAGAGGGACCATCTTGGTTGTCCTAAAAAAATAAAAAGTATAGAAAAAAAAATGACTAAAATTTTTGTTCAATAATTTTTTTGGCCTGAAATTTTGGATTGTTTTTTATGTTTTTAAAAGTTATGAACCAATAAATATTCGCAGAAACATGGGGTATATCGTGTACAGGCCCGGTAGAACCATGACAATGAAAACTGTATGTAGTTGAGGTTTACAGGGGTCTTACCCAATAATATGATCATGCCAAAAGTGTTTGATTAGATGGTGTCTCTACCTATTCAGAGAATTGGGGTCTCATTTCCCCAATTTGGAACTGGAAAGAGAATACTAGAGAGTCCTTGGCAACCTTTAATACTGGCGTAATCTGAGACAGGTCTCTATGGATGTGTTACCTGACAACTCAAAACACTGTTTGCCTAGCAACCAGACTGCCTCAAATTACTCATCTGTTCATCAAAGAATCTTATGGCATATAGCTAGTATACCTCTATAGAGCCAGCTAGACCTCCACCGATCCCTATAACAAAGGGAAAGACGTCCCTTTGGCACTTCTGCTCCCGATCACCCACAGAGAGGGGAAAAAAAAAAAAAAAAAAGAGGTCAGCAGGTCATACCATTGCCCATCTTGGAGCTCCGCATATAATACTAATGGTCCCACTTCATGGGGTAACAACTCTATGGGTGTCATCTGTGATGGCCACATGGTTGTCACTTTTTAACCCCTGCATCTGGTACTTAGAGGAGCAGGTTGAGCGGGCTTTGAAAGAAATATTAGGTGGAAGTGCCCTTTAAAGGGTATTAGGTAACAGGACTAATGTGTTTTCATCAATGCGCGCGCGATTTTTGGGTGGGTGATAACAATAGACTGCGCAAAGGGCTTGGTCACCAGTCTGTTCATTGACAACACCACCAGTAATGCCGTAGTGCAGACGTGGAACAGGTAGGGGCTGGCAGGAGACATTTGGCCTAAGTTTTCTTTGATTTTAATATCATTTTTGGATGAGGTAATAGGCGTGTTGTGTAATATTAACATGGCAGATGCGTGTCATTGGAAGAATTGTATAATTCAATGCCCGGGGACTAGTGTAATTATTTACAAACGAGTGATGAAGATAATATCAGTGGAAAGAGCTCATCATGGCACTGTCTTTTTATACATAGGCTTTCATATTATGTGCACATTTCTATAATAACTAATGAGCTAATGGCAGAACTGAGAGTAAATAAAACTCCATATAAATAATGAGAGAAATTATAAATAATGACATCACAAGGCATCGGTGACAATTAGGTAATAGATGATGTCACCAAATACCATTATATAAATGTACAGGGTGTGTACCATGTCGTCATGCTGGTACTATAAATACAGATCAGCAGAATTCCAGTTTTAACCATAAGCCTTATGTTTTGGGGATACTGTGCCCAGACCTGCCATACCCGAGGCAGCCTGGAAGTTTTTCAAAATTCGCCCCCTCTAACAATTTCATCCAAAACTTTGGTACACTACATACTTCCACTGCCCTACCACCATTACTACAAGAATGGCACACTCCTGAAGCAATCTATGCTACTGTGTATACTAGTCTTATCACCAGAGGCTCCAATGCAAAATCTGTAACAGGGCCCCAACCTAGTTATAGTGGGTGCAGGGGTACGGTCATACCCACCTGGGCATCTCCGTACCTCTGCACCCCCTATAGCTACGCCCTTCAGTATGTATTCCTAGTTACTTTATATTGTTTTTTTGTTTTGGTTTTTTATTTTTGCTTTGTAAAACTGATCATAAGGGGAATTTCTTTTTTAATTACTTGCAAAGCAGATTTAATAGCTTGACTTTCTGAATCAATGTAAAACTGGGTGGTTCTTACTGGCAGAAGGGAGCGGGCAACGGAAGAACAAAGGCTTCGCATTGCTCTACTGGGCATAATGATGCTTTCTAAGATTGGGTGTTTTCTATAGGATAAAAGGACTGTCCCTGTAACTTTAGCGTCACCTGTCCTGACAGCATGGAGTGACAATTATTAATAAAATGCCATTTGATAACAGGCTTGTCAGCCAAGATTAAAGAGGAAAAAATAGGAGGGAGCACCTTACACCCAACAGCAATCCAAGCTTGGCGTCTAAAACATATTGTCCTGCAAACACTGACTCCTCTGGAGCAAAGATCTGTGAACAGCAGACCTCGTGCAGCATCGGAGCTGTCAATCTGCATGGGATTATATGTCGCTTTCCAGTGTTACACACCATAGAACATCAGAGGAAGGGTCTCAAAAGCTGGTCACTGGGAGAAGCAAGCAATAATCCACTAGACACCAGGGACATACTGGAGCAGCAAATACTGGTCACCACAAGCAAGAAGTAAACCAGCGGACATCTGGGAGTAGAGCAAGAAATGAGGGATACAGGAACAGGGAGAAAATAAAAATGTGCTGGACGCCAGGGCAGCAAACTACCAGGCACCAAAGACTGGGGCGCAAAACCTCTGGCCACCAGGGACATGGCTGAGCAACCTAATGGACACCAATGACTAAGACACAAAAAAACTGGAACTGAATAACCAAGTTCTAACTACCAAAAAGTGATTTTACTATATCCAAAACCTCAGGGGGATTTTAAAAAAACATTAGGAATTGGGCAAAAGCTGGATACCAGGGAAAAGGAGCAACATAATACTGGACACCAACGACTGGAGAAAGAAACTAGTGGCACAAAACTCTAAAACATCAGGGACCGAGTGTGACAACCACTAGACACAAAAAACTGAGCACCAAATACTGTAAGCAGGAAACCCACTAAACACCAGGGAAACAATCACAAAATGCTTGACACCAGGGACAGGGGGTAATAAACCACTAAAAACTGAGACAAGTACTATATGCCAGGAATAGGGTACAACTAGAAGACACAACGTACCGGGTCACCAAATACCAGACACCTAATTCTGGTAACCACGGGAATGAGGCAACTAATTACTAGATCCAGGAACAGGGAGGACCACTGTGCAACAAGGACTGGGCACCAAATGTTGGAGACCACGGGAAGGAGGCAACAAACAACTGGACAACAAGGACTGGGGCAACACACACTGGACATCAGAGACATCAGAGACAGGAGGCAAAAACATCACTACATCAGGTACATTTGGTACAAAACCACTAGATAAAAAGAATTAACTCAGGAACCAAATACAGGACATTGTGGTAAAGGGCAAAAGGCCAGATACCAAGGATTGGCACACCAAACACTCGCCACCAAAAAAGAAAACACTAGATAGCAGGGACGTAGATGTAAAAGCATAGACATTCTGGGGCCCCGAACCACTGGACAACAGGAACTGGGGCACAAAACAGACAAATTGTCATTGATGGTAATGAGGAGTTTGCCAGCTTTGACTTCCACACTTCGGGTGGAGGTTCACATCATGCCGTATGAATGTTATTTTTGGGGCGGAGGGGTTCTTTATGAAAGAATGAATTGGCAACATCACAACCGATTAGAAGCACTGGCATCAGAGGTTTCCTTATAAAACGCTGCAGATTAATATTTGCATGTTTAATTTTTTTTATGTTTAGTGCCCGCTAAGAACCTGGCAGCGGTGAGTGAGTTTTATGAACAGCAAATTCATACATACTTTTTTGGCACACAAGATATTAAAAACTCCCACACAGCAGCACCTTTATTCAGACAGCTCAACAGAAGTCCTGTGTGCGAGAGATCACCGCGACCAAGCCCCGCTTCTAAAATGGGGCTGGGGGGGGGGGGGCACATATAAAAAGTTGTGCAAACAGAAGAGTAATGTCGCTCATGGTTGCTATAGGCAACCAAACTTATCTATCTGTATCTGGTGTTATATAAGAGTTCCATTCTGATGCCAGATTATTGGATATTTACTACACGTCTCTTATGGCCAGACATCCCCTTAAAAATAATTGAGCATTTGCTGAGGCCGGGGTCACACAGGGCAAGGGTGAGGTGATTCATTAAAGAAAAACTCAGCAAAAACTTTTGTTTTAAAGAAGAAAGTGTTCTAGATAAATGTTTCTACAACTGTTTCTATTGAAACCACATGAGGGATTATCATATAAAACCACGCAAGAGGTGTTTAAATGTGGTTTGAGATAGATAGATAGATAGATAGATAGATAGATAGATAGATAGATAGATAGATAGATAGATAGATAATGAGATAGATAGATAATGAGATAGATAGATAATGAGATAGATAGATAATGAGATAGATAGATAATGAGATAGATAGATAATGAGATAGATAGATAATGAGATAGATAGATAATGAGATAGATAGATAATGAGATAGATAGATAATGAGATAGATAGATAATGAGATAGATAGATAGATAGATAGATAGATAGATAGATAGATAGATAATGAGATAGATAGATAATGAGATAGATAATGAGATAGATAGATAATTAGATAGATAGATAGATAGATAGATAGATAGATAGATAGATAGATAGATAGATAGATAGATAGATAGATAGATAGAGTGTGTTTTATAATGTTGTCTTACTCCATCATACTATGAAAGGAGACAATGAAACCTTCTTGGTGCGTGTGACTGGGTAAATAAAGGTTTCAGTGTTGTTCATGTGTAGATTCTCCTGTATTGGCGGGTCCCCTCCTGAGGCATGAATAGTAGACAGTCTCCCACAGAGACCAATGTGCCCTGTGTTACTTTAGCTTCAGACATTCACCCCCATGCTCAACAGGAAAAGGAAAACACATTTTAACAATTAACATACCACACACGACCGGCCACCAATAATATTAAATCCCAGGGATCCAGATTCTCGGTGGAGAACGAGAGTGAGCGCAGTCGTCTCTTCTCCCTACAATGCACAGGTAAGAAAATTCATGGTGACTACATGTGGTACAGACGCCCAGTGTACGTTCCTTCAGGCTCGGCTAAGCGCTGAGTAAATACAATTTTACCAAAAAGCAAATAATAAAACCAAAGACATTTTCCTCAGAGACAGAATTTCAATCTTATTTCTGCCTTTTACTGTCGCAGGGAAGAAATCTTGGCCACAGCTAAATTCCTTTTCCTGAACCAATGGCCTATTCGCAGAGAAGGCGGCCATCTTGTATTGTGGACCATTGATGACGTACACAGGTTATTAGATGAGGTTTTCTGGAATAATGTGAATCCGGCTTGGACTTGATATAACAAAAAGTTATGCAAGTATTTAAACAACTTTGTATCTCTGTTTGCTGTCAGTAAATGGAAACATTAGGCCTCATCTATTAAAACTGTCTATCAGAAAAATTCACTTTGTTGCCCATAGCAACCAATCAGAGCTCAGCTTTCATTTCTTCCTTACCTCCTAAGGCTATGTTCACACGGAGTGTTTTGCGGAGTTTTTTGACGCGGAAACCGCGTCGCAAAACTCGGCAAAAACGGCCCGAGAACGCCTCCCATTGATTTCAATGGGAGGCGTCGGCGTCTTTTTCCCGCGAGCAGTAAAACTGCCTCGCGGGAAAAAGAAGCGACATGCCCTATCTTCGGGCGCTTCCGCCTCTGACCTCCCATTGACTTCAATGGGAGGCAGAGAAAGCGTATTTCGCGCTGTTTTATGCCCGCGGCGCTCAATGGCCACGGGCGAAAAACGGGGCGAAAATCGGCGTGCAGGGAGAGGAAAATCTGCCTCAAAGTTCCAAACGGAATTTTGAGGCAGATATTCCTCCCCCAAAATACTCCGTGTGAACATAGCCTAAGGCTTCTTTCACATCTGCGTTGGAGGCTCCGTTATTAACCCCCGTCACAGATCAATTAAAAGAAGACAGACAATAAAAAAAAACGACGGACATCATGGCGGTAACCCAACGGAACCCATTAAAGAGCAACGGAAATACCTAACGCAGATGTGAACAAGGCCTATAACCTAAGGCCGGGTTCACACCTGCGTTGGTATTTCCGTTGTTTTGCTCAGTCAGAGGAGCATGACAACAAAAAATACCGGAAGCACCAGTTCCGTTGTATGACAGATACCACCGGTGCCCATTGAGTTTAATGGATTGCATCTGGTTTCCATCAGGGTATCCGTGCTTTTACCAGAAATAATAGCGCAGCTATTGTTTCCGGTATTTTCACCCGGATCTGTGACGGAGGTCCCTAATGGAACCTCTAATGCAGATGTGAACATGTCCTAACACATCTGAAAATTTGCTACAATGTGTCCAGTCTAGGCAATCCTCTGTGCACCAGACACTTCAAAATTACAAATCTGCTGTCCTGATACTTTGCTACAATGTATTAGTGCAGGTAAAACATATTAGCCTGGAGTCCAAGCGGTTTAGCTCAAAACTGCGCTTTTCGGTGTGTTTTCGGTCCCCGTGGGACACAACTGCCGGGTGTACCGATACCTTAAAAAGTCTAAAAGTTTAGTACGACTTTTCAGCCTCTGTTCTAAATTCATTTTTTTTCATTTACTGAAAGCAAGCAGAGATCTTGAATATGGTGAGGAAATTAAACACAACATAGATTGAAAAGCAGCAGAATTTTTCACTATACAATGATTAATGTTTATTTAAATAAATTCGGAATACTCCTTTCATACACTTGTTACCTCACTTCAGTACTTAGTGTGTACCTCGGTATTTATGCCCACCCTGTGTTTTGTATCGCATTTTTTTTTTAAACAACATAGAGCATATTTTTATCCATCTTTATTTGTAGACCCGGAGAACCCCTTTAAGTACATTTAAAATGGGGGTGACGATCAACACAACTTAAGAGGCGCATAGAAACAAAACACGGACACGTGAGACCTGATTGGAGCGCAGGGCATTTTCTTTTTACCTGTGATTTTTCTCTTTATTCTGTAATTCTTAAGGATTTTACGACTTGGAACATTTTCAACATTACTTTAAAAATGGAGCGCAGGGCCTGGCCGCATCAGCCAATACGTTGCAGCTTTTCGCATCATCCTAACGACTCTCCAACTCACACAGTGCAAATTTTGACACCTCTATAAACGTCCACGTCCTTTTACCGTAAACCCAAGTTTGTTGGCAGAGATCCATTAGCGCGAAGTGAGGCTAACACAGTCCTTAAAGAATAGCTCTGGATGGTGCCAAGGATTTTTTTGTATAGTAACGGAAATCCAATGGATCCAAGAATCAAAGAAAAAGCACAATAAAAATATTTCCTCTCTTGTAGAGTCTTTTATGTTTTTGTTTTGTCGTTTTTTTTCCCATGGACATCAATAGGCACACACACAAAAAAGAATAGATAGTAGCAGTCCAGTCCCTACGAGCCTGTTGTGGGCCTGTACTGTACCCCTGTGTATCTCCAATCATATACAGAGGCACACAGAGGGTTTTTTCACATATTGCCGTGCCTTATAGAGGCGCCATTTGAATTCACGCAGAGTGCCTAGGGCATACTGCCCAACATGCAAACCCCTATTCAGGGTACATTTTATGCTCTTCCCCAATACACCAAGGTCAGCGATAAGCCTCCTAAAACCCAACCTTTCTAGATCCAATCTTGTGAAGAATGGGATGGCTGGGAGAAATGGGTTACGGTTTGGTAATACGGACCCATATGGACTCCATGTGCCCTATACAAAAACTGTGTACGTGACTCTGCCGTGTGTATGAGTCCAAATCTTTCAGTAAAAAACAGCATTAAACTTATCAAGTTAAACTCACTTCGCATTTCCCAGACATACGAAACTGTATGACTATTTACCATATGTCTGCCATCGACTGCTATAAAAAATAAAAAAATAAAAAAAGGTATACCACTCGGTATTTCATTTTTATGAATATAGTTGTAGTGAAAAATACAGGCAACTACGGTTTTGAATAAAAGAGGTGCTGCAGGATCCGGATGTAGCCATGTAGGACACTCTTTTAGTATACGTTTGGTCCTAAAAGGCTTACTAAACTTTCGAAAAACTTTTGACATGTCATAGTGACACGTCAGAAGTTTTGATCTGTGGGGGCCGAGCACTGAGACCCCCTCCGATCGCTAAAACGAAGCTGCAGAAGCGCTCTGGTATTCGCTGTGCCACTTTGTTCCTGTACGGCTTTCTTCGGAAAGCTGAGCGGGCGATGTATGGGCTCATAGACTTTCTATTGAGCCCATACACGGCTCAGACGAAAAGTACAGGGTGGGCCATTTATATGGATACACCTAAATAAAATGGGAATGGTTGGTGATATTAACTTCCTGTTTGTGGCACATTAGTATATGGGAGGGGGGAAACTTTTCAAGCTGGGTGTTGACCATGGCGGCCATTTTGAAGTCGGCCATTTTGTATCCAACTTTCGTTTTTTCAATGGGAAGAGGGTCATGTGACACATCAAACTTATCGAAAATTTCACAAGAAAAACAATGGTGTGCTTGGTTTTAACGTTACTTTATTCTTTCATGAGTTATTTACAAGTTTCTGACCACTTATAAAATGTGTTCAAAGTGCTGCCCATTGTGTTGGATTGTCAATGCAACCCTCTTCTCCCACTCTTCACACACTGATAGCAACACCGCAGAAGAAATGCTAGCACAGGCTTCCAGTATCCGTAGTTTCAGTTGCTGCACATCTCGTATCTTCACAGCATAGACAATTGCCTTCAGATGACCCCAAAGATAAAAGTCTAAGGGGGTCAGATCGGGAGACCTAGGGGGCCATTCAACTGGCCCACGACGACCAATCCACTTTCCAGGAAACTGTTCATCTAGGAATGCTCGGACCTGCCACCCATAATGACATAACTCATAAAAGAATAAAGTAACGTTAAAACCAAGCACACCATTGTTTTTCTTGTGAAATTCTCGATAAGTTTGATGTGTCACATGACCCTCTTCCCATTGAAAAAACTAAAGTTGGATACAAAATGGCCGACTTCAAAATGGCCGCCATGGTCAACACCCAGCTTGAAAAGTTTCCCCCCTCCCATATACTAATGTGCCACAAACAGGAAGTTAATATCACCAACCATTCCCATTTTATTTAGGTGTATCCATATAAATGGCCCACCCTGTAGATCAGAAATGAAGCGGCACAGCGCTCACCCGAACACTTCTGCAGCTTCGTTTTAGCGATCGGTGGGTGTCTTGGTGCTCGAACCCCTACCGTTTAAAACTTCTGACATGTCATTATGACGTCAAATGTTTTTTAAAAGTTTAGTTACCCTTTAAAGCGTAACAGTGGTTTCAGGAAACCTTTGACATGGTGCGGAGTCCCCCACCGATTGCTGAAATGAACGGGCAGAATCGCTCATCCGATCGCTTTGCCTCGATCGTCAATCCCAGGGCGCCTGAAGACGGACACATAGACTTTCTATAGAATTTATATACTGTAATGTATTAGTAACTATGTAACTAATATATATGATAAAAATATTTTATAAAAAATAATTTATAATATTTATATAAAAAAATATATTTTTATGTTAATTTTGCAAATGACTTATACCGCTTGTCGGATTTTCTCGAATCCTAAAAGTGTTGCAAGGGTTAAGTACAAAAATATCCATCGGCTCATGTGCTATAAAAGCAAGGAATGGGTAAACATAGTCTGTGTCCACAGCGAGCTAATGTGCTGCTCTCACAGCTGTCAGCCCAAAACCTATCACTCAGACAAGACTAAATACGGCTTCTCCACAAACCGTCCCGCACACGCAGCTTGACGTTTGTCACTTATAACAACACACAATGGGATTACACAAATGAAATGAGGGTGTACTAATATTATTATGTAAATGTTCCGCAGCAGGATACAGCTGCCATAAAACATACCGTGACTTTAAGAGGGAAAAAAAAACCATGGCTGCCCGCATAAGCATGGCGCCCGTTGACTGTGCATTTTCTGAGCCAACGTTTTTTGTTATGGAAACCTCGCAGCTGTTTTGAGGCATCCATGTTTAGCCCAGATAATGCTACGACTTGGCACAAAACTTTGTGGTAATCGCCTCATCAACAACACACTCTAGTAAATTGTCTTCTGTAGTGGATGCGATTCACAGAAATTATCTATGTGGCTGTCGCTGGCAGAGATTCCATGCCAGTCATGGGACATCATCCAACACGTATAGTCACTATATACTCAGATATGTCAGCGTGACGCAGCTGTAATAATGGAGAAGGGCCCCGTTCACACAGCTGGTCACTGCATGTGGTATCTACGTGATGCAGAGCAATCGTGGTTTCCTATAGAAGTAGTTCTGGACGTACATTTCCTCAAAATATATATATATGTGGGCGTGACAGCACTTCATGTTAATGTAGATTGACAGTCAGTTTTATCATAGGGCCTCTAGACTTCCCTGAAACTAATTGAGAATCCGTAACTGCTCTGTTTCTGTCCGCCATTGGGTCATGTGATCTCCATTCTGACCCTCCGAATCCGAATTCATCCCCTTTTCTAATGTGGGGGGAGGGAGGGGGGAGGGTAAAAAGAATATTGCCAGAGTGCTTCTTTAAAGTTGATATGTTGGAGGCAGGAAAAATATTCAAGCGTAAGAATGAGACTCAGGCTGTGGCTTTAACCCTTCCCAATGCTTTGCACTGCAGCTCTGCTCCTTTAGATTAACTGTTGATTTACCAGACAGCAAGGATAGAATGATTATATACTACAAGCAACCAACTGGCGAGTAGAAAATGTGTATTAGGTAACTGTAGCACAAATGAGCCTGGGGTGTCATGTGCGGCCCATTCCTCATACATTTTTTTTTGGACGTCAGACATATATTCTCTATTTCTTGGCCAATTTGACTTTAATAGACACTTTTTATACCCGACCCCCATTATGTGTCACCATAAGAAAAGTTATATTTAGGTGGAAAACTCCAATGCTATGAGCTTTTCAAACCCCTGTCTGTAAGAGGTTTAAAGGAACCTTGACGTATGGCAGCAGCGTGGAAAGAGCCTTTTTTCACGTTTTTTTGGAATGTGTGCCGAGCCTGCATGATTTCATTCCGTAGAAACAATCACAGTGACAAATTAGGTATTCACTGACAGCTGGGGATTTGCTGGAGCAAAAGATCTGAGAGGAGAAATTGTAATGTATGTGGGCCCTAGTACCTGGAAAAACACAGCGCAGGAGTCGATTTCATGGAGGAAGCGCGTCCATCCTGCAAACAACTTCTGTGGCTGCGCATTATAAATAGAAATGTTCTATATAATTACAGGCTGCAGGTTGCCTGGATTTTCATGATGGAATTTCACATCGTCTAATTTAGAAAACCTATTTTTATATCCCCTATTATGGAATTCTGAGTTATTAGAGAGGGTCATTTATTTAGCCCTCATCTATTAGCCAGAGCAGAGAGTGGCTACAAAAGAGTGTCCCTCTGGAGGACCCAGTACATATGTTCATTACATGGGCAGCCCATATCTAAATAGGGACTGTGTAATGCTTCATTTCTCCTGCGGTGGCGCTGCAGCGAAACTAAACACTTGCTGCCAAGTTCTATCACAGATTAGAGCTGATCGCTGAGGGTCCTAGCAGTAGGACACCCACAAAAGCAGATTGGCTAAAGCAGACAAAAACCTAAAAAAAAAACGTGCAAAGAGAAGGAAAGTGTATAGAGTTTAAAAAAACAAACGATACTCCCCTGGTTAATCCCCTACGGCCCCAGTCTCGGTTGACTTCACTGCCGTATCATTCTTGCACGTGAACACTTCAGCCAATTACTAGTTTCAGTGGTGAAGTTAGCAAAAATGGTTCGTCATCGCTGCAGGGAAGTTAACAGAGACCATCAGGAACCATATCAGAAGTTTTGATTGGTGGGGGTCCGAGCACTGAGACCCGCACCAATCGCTAAAATGAAGCAGCAGAAGCGCTCGTGTGAGCGCTCAGCTGCTACGTTTCTGTTCGGCTTTTTCCGGAAAGCCAATGAATCAGAGTACGGGCTCATAGACTTTCTATTGAGCCCGTACTCCGCTACATTGAATTCCGGAAAAAGCTGCACAAAAACTAAGCAACTGAGCGTTCACTCGAGCACTTCTGCCGCTTAGTTTTAGCGATTGGTGGGGGTCTCTGCTTGGATCCCCACCAATCAAAACTTTGGACATGTCATAATGACATGTCAGAAGTTTGTTGAATGTTTAGTTACCCTTTAAGACAGCCAGATACTGGTCATGAGAACAAGCGCCATTCGACGAAACAGCATGTCGATCGGCGCTCGTTAGCTCCATTCACAAGGAGCCATGATTGGTTATGGATGGGGACAACCGATTGTTAATATGATTGTTCATCTCAACGCATTTGCATTATGTCTGCAGCACATCTCCCTGTTTACACACGGGGATGTACTGCCGACTAGCGAATATTTTTTGGTTAGCATAAAATCTATAAAGGTGTCCCCCACTCACCTACCTGCACCATTTATATTGTTGGTGTCTTCTTAGGTGGCAGAGAGAGCATTGGGTCCCTCAAGCACCAGGGCCTGGGTGATACTACAACCACTGCTCTATAAAGGGAGAGCGTAATGGTGAAGTATTGACTGATGAGGACTGGCTTCAACTTCCTAAAACAATTAGTCTGGTAACAGGTTGTCCAAGTTCTCAAGTGTAAGGTCATCTTCTAAAATCTGGCCATACACAATTAGATCAAAGACGTCCAAACCCGCTGATTTCAGTGGGATCGGATGACAATCTAATGTGTATGGGAACCTCCGACTGTCCTTTAATTACAGATGTCCAGTAAAAGAAGGATGAAAGGGGTTGTCCATGCTCGGGGCTGTTTATACTAATGACCTATCCACAGGATAGGTCATCAGAATATGATCGGTGTGGGTCGGACACCAGGACCCCGCACCGATCAACCATTCCGGCTGCCTCCGGGCAGGGTCTGTGCCGTAAGCAGTACACTACATAGTGGCCGACAGGGCTGCACTGTCCATGAGGCGAAATGAGCATCTCGCTTCAGGCGGTGGCCTGCTTCCTCTCTGAGGGGGAGGGGGCGGCGGCGCCACTGAAACCAGCCGCCGTCACCCCCTTCTGCAATATAACTGTCTATAGGACGCAGATACAATTACATCCATAATCGCTGAGCTATTCAGTGCCTTTCAATTAGGTAAGCAGCGCGATGCGATCACGCCGCTTGTATCATTGATTGACAGAGCAAGGCAGCCTGCCAATCAGCGCCTTTCAACAACGCTGAAAGGCGCTGATTGGCCGTA
The DNA here is from genome assembly GCF_050947455.1 of Rhinoderma darwinii. NCBI lineage: Eukaryota > Metazoa > Chordata > Amphibia > Anura > Rhinodermatidae > Rhinoderma > Rhinoderma darwinii. The sequence continues at coordinate 131,943,352 of NC_134693.1, forward strand.
CAGAATTACTTGCCCTGCCACTCAGCGCCTTTGTTCAGCCCCTGCGGACCTGCTCATAAGAGAGCAGGCCGCAAGAGGACGGCACGGGAACAGGTTTAGGAGAGTATATAAAGTTTTTATTTTACTGTTAAAAGTGTGAGGGGCTATATGTGGAGAACTACCTACAGGGGCTACTAGCTACAGAGGGATCTATGTATAGCACTATCTACGGGGGAGGAGCTATCTACAAGGGCTCTATGGAGGGGAAGTATCTGCATGAGGCTCTATACTGGGCACTATGTATGTGGGGCACTGTTTATAGTGGGCTCTCTGTGGGGCACGGTCTACACGGGGGCTCTATGGGGGGCACTAGCTACAGGGGGCAGTGTGTGTGTGTGTGTGTGTGTGTGTGTGTGTGTGTGTGTGTGTGATAAAGTGTGCTCTTATAATCAGGGGCAGAGTGTATGGTTATATTAGAATTAGCGGTGCAGTGTATGGCGCTATTATATTTAGGGGCGTTGTGTGTGGCACCATGAGAATTTTATCTCCGTTTATAGGTGCAGAAATGTTTGAAGCTGAAGACATCTGAGCGGAAAACTGCAGAAATAGTTCGTGGCCGGGAGAAATCCATCATAGAGGTCTGGACCAGCTGGAGACGTCACCTGTGAGTCACTTAAGGTAAATGTTTATTCTGCCTGTAATCATTACTGTAGTCACTGTATTATCTGCAGCGAGATAATGGGTGGTATGTTGTTATTTTTTTTGTGAGGCTGCTATTGATGTAGAACAGCCATGGGGATGTCAATCAAGATGGGAGGGGCACCATTTAAATATTCGCCTCAGGCAGCAGAAAAGCTAGAAATCGGCCCTGGCGGCCGTGCTGGGTTACTGCAGATCTGCTCCTATTCACTTGAATAGGAGCAGAGCTGCAGTACTGCAGAACGGCCGCTATAAAGTGGTCGGAGCCACCTGCTTCCGGCACGACCCTGCACAGTTTCCAGTGGCCGGAGGCAGCCGAAACGGTTGATCGGTACGGGGCCTGGGTGTTGGACCCCCCCTAATCATATACTGATGACCTATCCTGTTGATAGGTCATCACTATAAAAAACAGCCCCCATCCTGGACAACCCCTTTAAGTTGTAATATGGCCACGTGCATGAGGCCTAAGAGGAACAGTATTGATAATAACTCTATATTAGGATATAGTATTAGGATATCTATTTATAGTGACTCCAAACCATCAATTTAATTCAGAAAAATGGGCCAGTACATTAAACAAAATCTATTGTGCCCCTCAGATTAATGAACCATTAATTTCTTTGAATAAATACAGTACTTGAGAGGGGCAGTGTTAGGGTTTCACGCCTCAAGTCCCAGCTGGACGCAATGTCAGATGGAAATGGCTGGTTTCTGCCCACCTTAGAATAACTGCTAAAATAAGAAGTGTTGGGTTTGGCACACAAACCTAACACGGTGCAGAAGAAAGATGAATTTCATGTCCCCGAGAAATCGCGTTTATTTTTTTTATTCTCCCTATGAAATGAACAAAGCTGTAGTGTATATACTGAGTAATGATACTGTGCACATAAAAAAATATGGGTCCATTATAGAAAAAATATGGAAAAAGTACATATATAAAATTTACTTAGTCAACTGCATAAGTAAAGTTAACAACCTTTGGATTTGATAAACTATTTCCAACGTACATTTCCTTTGAACTTTTACATGGCCTCCAGCTAAGTGTTATAGGAAACGGTACCTTCCAAAAATATATACAATGAATCTAAAAAAATACCTAATAGTACAAAAAAAATCTATCTGTGCATCAAGGGAAAACTGAGAGGTTGGGCCTAAGGGTTGGAGAGCAATGGTACTGATGGTTTCCACCAAAAACAATGTATCATTGGAATGTGGGGTCCAAAAGCAGCAAGTAACGATACTACGAGTCTCCAAATTGTGACAATGTATAGTTACATGGTAATACTGGAGTTTGATGGACAAATATTCACTAATATTTGGTGTCTTATAACGATGGCACACTGAACTTAATGGCACATGGACACAGAGTCCCTGAACAATGGAATATTGCACTTTGGGATCCCAAGCCAATTGTACACAGACACTTGGAAACTTGACCTCATTGGTATATGGGAGTCCTAGAACAATGACACACTGATTCATAGGGTCCAATGACAATGTGCACATGGACTGTTCAGAGCAACAACATAACATTAATGACATGCCCACATGTTGGACAGTAGCACACTTATATGTGTGCTGTAGGTGCGTTATATACTCACCCATATGATCCAAGAACAATGAAATACTTATAATTTGGCGCCTAGAACAATAACAAGCTGAATGGACAAACTGATACTGGGGATCCAAGAACAATGACATACCGATGCTGGGGATCATAAAACAATGACATACCTATGCTTGGGATCATAAAACAATAACATTCTTAGGCTGGGTTTACACCTGCGTTGGTTTGTTCCATTGTTCTGCTATATCAGAGGAGCAGAAGAAGGGAATGACGGAACCAATGGTTCTGTTGCACAACGGATACCACCGATTGCCGATGGAACCTATTGACTTTAATGGGTTCCATCGGCTTTCCGTCAGGGTGTCGTTGATTTCACTGGACACAATAGCGCAGAACAATGAAATACCGATACTGACGATCCAGGAACTATAAGATTGGCGTTCTTAGAATAATAACATACATATGCTGGGGACCCTAGAACAATAACACAAAGATACTGGGGACCCTATAACAATGACATACCAATACTCGGAACCCTAGAACAATGACATACTGATACTGGGGACCCTAGAACAATGACATACCAATACTCGGAACCCTAGAACAATGACATACCGATACTGGGGACCCTAGAACAATGACATACCGATACTGGGGACCCTAGAACAATGACATACTGATACTGGGGACCCTAGAACAATGACATACAGATACTGGGGACCCTAGAACAATGACATACCGATACTGGGGACCCTAGAACAATGACATACCGATACTGGGGACCCTAGAACAATGACATACCAATACTCGGAACCCTAGAACAATTACATACCGATACTAGGGACCCTAGAACAATGACATACCGATACTCAGAACCCTAGAACAATGACATACCGATACTGGGGACCCTAGAACAATGACATACCGATACTGGGGAATCTAGAACAATGACATACCGATACTGACGACCCTAGAACAATGACATACCGAAACTCACGATCCTAGAACAATGACATACCGAAACTCACGATCCTAGAACAATGACATACTTATACTGGGGACCCTAGAACAAAGATATACCGATACTGATGATCCTAGAACAATAAAATACTGATATTGGGAATCCTGGAATAATAACACACATATGCTGGGGACCCTAGAACAATGACATACCGAGACTGGGGACCATAGAACAAATAACATTCCGATACTGGGGACCATAGAACAATGACGTACCAATACTGGGGATCCTATAGCAATGACATACTGACACTGGGGACCCTAGAACATAGACATACCGTTACTGGGGATTCTAGAATAATGACATACCGATACTGGGGACCCTAGAACAATGACATACCGATACTGGGGTCCCTAGAACAATGAAATACCGATACTGAAGATCATAGAACAATGACAAACGATACTGTGGATATATTTGGGATCCTAGAACAAGAAAACACTGACCATTGTCAGCTAGACATACACTTTTGATCGTTCATCTGACAGCTATTCCTAACAACTCCCCCATACACGTGCACGCTCAGCTCGGCTGAGTGTGCATGTGTTTTCATTAGGGAGAAAGCCGCTGCCAAACTCCTCTGGCAGTGGCTTATCTTCTTACAAACAAAAGGATCGGGATCGGGAATGATGAAACTGAACAGACGATCCTTCTGTCCCCCAACATCTGCCGTCAGGGGAAGGCCAGTACACCGCCATACACATCAGATGGTCGAAATCGACGAGTTCGGGCAACATATATCCAATGTGTATGGCCACCCTAGGCTGGGCTCACACAGTGCAGATTTGCTGCAGATTTCGCATGTGTTTTTTAAGCCAAAACCAGAATTGGATCTAGTATTTCAGACCTATAAGGCCTTTCTTTATATATTTCTTCTGTTTAGGTTCCAATCCTGGATGTGGCAAAAAAACAAAACGAAAAAGAAACGCATGCAAAATCTGCAGCACATCTGCACTGTGGGAACCCAACCTAAGGGTGTTATGGCAAAAACGCATTGACACTTAGGTTATTTACTGAATTGTGAACTACAGTATTTAAATGGATATAACATAACAAAGATTGCCCCTATAGGAATAGCTCTGGATGGTGCCAAAGTTCTTTTTTTGCGTAATAACGGAGGTCCAATCCGTCCAAGATCCAAGGCGAGAACACCATAAGCCTTCATTCTATTTATCAAGAACATACATGTTACAAACATTGTTACAATGTATCATTAAGCTACATAAACAATCATATGCTAAACAAAGCACAGCCATGGCCTATATATCACCAATGGAATCTTGTACCTTAACACTTTCCATCCCTGAAGACAAGGAAAACCAGCAGGGAACGGAGAGAGGTTTTCCTTACAACGGCAAAAAGCGTCACAAACGTCACTCCCGGCGCTATTAATCTCTCCCTGACAGGCTATAAAACCACAAGAAACTCAGCTTTCCCTTTCAAATTATTCCCTTTTATTTTCGATGAAACGACGCCAGGCACATACTATTCCACAAGAAAACCACATTTCTTCTCATCATCCTTATTTGGAAGTCTACAAACTTTACCAGGAAAACTGTAAAAAATAAAATAAAAAAAATACAAAAATCGAGAAATTTCTGTAGAACGCTTACTCATTCAAATTTTTGGAATCGATATAAACGTAACAAAATCGGATCACTGTACCAGCTAAGGATTTCCGCATTAAAATCGAGTCCTTGAGTTGTCATAAGCCATTACAGCTCATACGTGGCCTGTCAACCAACTTTCCTAGGCCCCTGAATGGCCAATATGTCTTGTTATTTAGCGACATGAGATCATGGGACACATAGTTAGTCAGTTTTGTTACTCAGGAGCCTGGCAAAACTGGGTGGCAACCCCTTTAGGAGATGCAACAGTTTCACATGACACCCAGAAATAGATAGAACATAAAAAGTTAATGTGGGAATTTCAAAAAGTTTCAAAAATAAGCGTTTTCTTCTTGCTTTGACATACATTACATTCCGCTTAAGCTACACAGTACCAAAATCATTTGTAATCTCTTGACACTTTGGTAAATTTTGGTCTACGGCTGTTAGACGTAAGTAACGTCAGGGCCTTTTACACCGGCCGACAATCGGTCAGTGGAGCGAAAGCCGATGAACGAGACACCGTTAATCGGCGCTCGTTTGCTCCTGTCACACGGAGCTATGCATAGGGACGAGCGGACATTACTCCGATCGCTCGTCCCCATACATTATTATCATGTCTTCAGCGCGTCTCCCTGTTTACACACCAAGATGTGCTGCCGACAACGATAATATTTCACTTTTCTAAAACGATACGATCAGCAGATGATTGTGCGTTTGCTCGTTCATCTTCTGATCGCTGCCCTGTTTACACAGGACAATTATCGGGAACGAGCGTTCTATGAATAATCGCCTGCACGATAATCGCCCAGTGTCAAAGGGCATTAACGTCTTGCTTCTTTATGCAATCGCCGGTCCGCCAAAAACTATGGCAGAAGGGGCAACTGGTTCTTTGCTCTGCCTCATAGATGGGGCCCTCTATGATGTATACATTCGCTTATAGGGTATATGCCTTGTCAGACATTATACTAGGCCTTGGCTGCACAGATGATTTTGGCATCACAATCGAAATAGCAGAATCACCTGTAATCAGTAGCAATTTAATTTAATTGCTAGTCTGACAAAAACTATGAGAGAAGGGGCAACTGGTTTGGATAAACCCCTTTTGGCATTCTGGTCCCCTTGAGACAAGATGATGATGGGGTGAGGAATCTCAGAAGTCTGTAAAGTTATAGGGGGTGCAGAGGTTGCAGTCGCACCCAGGACCTGGACCCTAAGGGCTAGTTCACACAGAGTATTTTGACGCGGAAACCCCACCACAAAACACCCGAAATCACTTCTCATTGAATTCAATGGGAGGCGGAGGCGTTTTTTCCCCGCAAGTGGTAAAAAAAGCTTGCGAGAAAAAGAAGCAACGTGCCCTTTCTTTGGGCGTTTACGTCTCTGACCTCCCATTGACATCAATGAGAGGCAGAGATCGCATTTTTCATGCCATTTTTTGCCAGCGGCGCTCAATGGCCACGGGTGAAAAACGCAGCAAATGTTCTGCTGGCAGGTCAAAATCTGCCTCAAGATTGCTGAAGGAGTTTTGAGGCCGATTTTTCCGCCTGCAAAAAAACTCTGTGTGAACAGGGCCTAGGCGCGCGTGTATCTCTTCAGTGCGACGGCCGTTACACAAACTCATGTATTTCAATGGGGCTGTTCACACGACCGTTGTTTCAACAGATTGTGTAAAGGGTCCGTGAAAGAATAGGACATGTCCTATTTTCCTGCGTCACGCATCCCTCCATAGACTCTAGTCTATGGGGAATACTTGACAACGCGTCCCGTACAGGTGCACCTTGGATTTGAAAAACTACAGTTTTTCAAGTCGGAGGTTAGCTATGCTCATCTGAATGTAGCCTGAGGGGGCCAAGGGTCCCTTTGCCCCATATGAAGAGAACAGTACTATAAATAAGGCATCAAAGTTGGGGTCGCTGTTACAGATTTTACATTGGGGCCCAGGAGCTTCAAGTTACCCCTCTGCATGAGACCCTGATATCCGCGGGGGCCGCAACCTATTCCTCGGCAATGTCTTCCATTGTCCTCCGGCAGCAGAGGTGTTAATTTTTGCCGTATTTTGTGTTGTTATTATAAGGATGCCCTTTGACATGACTTTATAAAGCAGACATTGTTTCCGCAGAGCAGCTAAAGAAACGGGTTGTAAATATTTGTCCCTAACACAAGACCCCACTGCTCGGCTGAGCCCACAGCTGACAGACATGTCTGTGGGCAACTGAGAAAATGGGTTTTAAAATAATTCCAAGTACTTCACAAAATTTATGGGCAGGAAGAAAAAGGGGCCGAATACCATATAATAGCCATTTATGAGGCCAGACAGTAGGAGGTTTTGGTTGAAGACTCATAAATGATGATCACCCGACCTAAATAAAGTTAAAGAACATTTCCACCTTAAAATAACTTAACAATTCAGAAGTTTCACAACTTATTTCTGCTCCTGGGAAAGCTGGGTGAATCTATATGGTCGTCACAAGCTACTAAAAGGGTTGTCATCCAGCTTTACTTGATCTCTGAACGGCAAATCTGCCTAGTTATTCAGCGATACATGTAGCAGCATCACTAGGCAGATTTACTAATGCAGAGTCTCGGAAAGCTGGATGACAACCCTTTTAGTAGCTTGTGACGACCATATAGATTCACCCAGCTTTCCCAGGAGCAGAAATAAGTTGTTAAACTAAAAGTGGCAATCCTTGAGAGAGCAAAACAGTGAAACGTTCTTCTCACATGTACTAGTCAGATTTACTTTTCAGGAGTCTGAGAAAGCTGAGTGACATCCCTTGAGAGAGCCATTCAGCCAATAATCCCTCTCACATGTGCAAAAGAGATTTATGAAGTCTGGGAAAGCTGGGTGACAACCCACGAAAATGCTAAAATGTCAGCCATATTGATTTTCACTCAGCTGTCCTTGATTCCTGAACAACAAATATCCTAGCAAGTCAGTGTTTCATCCTCCTCACACATACTAGACAGATTTATTATTCAGGAGTCTGAGAAAGCTGGGTGACAACCTTTGGGAGAGCTATAATAGGAAAGCCATATTGAATATCACTCAGCTTTCCTTGATTCCTGAATAGCAAATATGCTTCGCTAGTCAGTGATGTATCCCTCTCACGTATACGACGCAGATTTACTTTTCAGGAGCCTGGGAAAACTGGGTGACAACCCTTAAAGAGCTTTAATGGCAGTAATGTTGATTGTCACCCAGGTATTGTTGATTTCTGAACAGCAAATATGATTAGCTAGTCAGTGATATATCCCTCTCATATATACTGCACAGATTTACTATTCAGGAGTCTGAGAAAGTTGGGTAATTACCTTTAAGATCGCTATTTAGTGATACACTCCCTTTAGATATGCTAGACAGATTCACTATTCAGGAGTCTAGGAAAGCTGGATGACAATCCTTGAGAGTTATAATGGCAGCCATATTGATTGTCATCCAGCTTTCCCTGATTCCTGAAAACCAAATATGTCTAGATTTTCAAGGATACATTCCCCCTCACATGTACTGGGCAGATTTACTATTTAGTCATTTTGGAAAGCTGGGTGACAACCCTTAAAGAGCTTTAATGGCAGTAATGTTGATTGTCACCCAGGTATTGTTGATTTCTGAACAGCAAATATGATTAGCTAGTCAGTGATATATCCCTCTCATATATACTGCACAGATTTACTATTCAGGAGTCTGAGAAAGTTGGGTAATTACCTTTAAGATCGCTATTTAGTGATACACTCCCTTTAGATATGCTAGACAGATTCACTATTCAGGAGTCTAGGAAAGCTGGATGACAATCCTTGAGAGTTATAATGGCAGCCATATTGATTGTCATCCAGCTTTCCCTGATTCCTGAAAACCAAATATGTCTAGATTTTCAAGGATACATTCCCCCTCACATGTACTGGGCAGATTTACTATTTAGTCATTTTGGAAAGCTGGGTGACAACCCTTAAAGGAGCTGTAATGGCAGTAATGTTCTTTTCACCCGGCTTGTCTTGATCCCTCAACGGCAAATCTGCCCCGCTGTTCAGTGATACATCCTCACATGTACTGAGCATATAAACTATTTTAGTCAACGGAAAGCTGTTTAACAAAGCTATAATGGCAGCCATGTAGAATGTCACTCAGCTTTTCTTGAATCCTGAAAAGCAAATCTGCCTAGCTTTTCAGTGATACATCCCCCTTACATGTAGATGAAGAACCAGACAGATTTACTATTCAGGAGTCAGGGGAAAGCTGGGTAACAATCAATATGACTGTCATTAGAGCGCAAACAAGGGTTGTGATCCAGCTTTCTTTGATTCCTGAATGGCAAGTCTGTACGAGCTTCTCCGCCACTTTGTTCTAGCAGAAGTTGGACCATGGTGGTATAGCCTGGTGATATCATATGCCACCAGTGTCTGTACCCAGACACCCCCTGGTTATTGCTACGTGATGATGTAAACTCATTGCTTTTTATACTTCGCAGCCTGATATTAGGAAAGTATTTGATTTTTTGTGCAACCCATAATTTTGGTGAATGATTCGTCTCTCCATCTGTCCTGAGGCTTTTCTGTTATGGACTTAACCATTTCATTTCTGAATGACTTGTAAATCTAAATTATGAGCCGTCCTTTTTCAAAGTTATATCTGCTCCTGGGAAAGTTGGGTGATAAATAAATACGCATCATTCTAGCTTCCACAGGATTTGTCACCCAACTTTCACATATCCTTGGCTGGAAATGGTAGCAGGGAATGCATTACTACGTAATGAGGCCTTTCAGGAGCCTGGGAAAGCGGTGGGGCACAACCAATGGTTGATGTCATGATTGTCATATTAACTACAACCCAGCTTTCCCAGAAACACATATAACTAAGAAAGAGAACGAAATCCATTGTTTTGTACTGAAGTATGTAGCCCCTTCAGGTTTCTACCACTAGTCAACATGATGCTCTCCACCTCATAGAACTACAAGCCCCAACATGCTTGGTTAGGTGGCCTTGCATGCTTGAGCCATGAACTTGCCGTTCCCCAATAGTCCTTGATCCACTTAGAGCTATTGTTTATGTTATCAGCCCATGATTCTTGTCTAAACCAGTGGTCTGCAGCTGTGGTGGCTATAAGGGTCTACTGGGAGTTGTAGTGTCACCGATTGCAGACCACAAATCGATGCCAGTGACAAATCATTCTTGCACCACCAGGGTACTACATCCTACACACCCTCCCTGGGGGCAAATACGTCAGTCACTACCTTTATACATATCCAGCAAGTATATTAAGGGGAGAGGGGAATCTCAGTGACCCAACAAGGGTCACCCTGCAAGTTCAGGCAGATTTCAGCTAAGATTTACACGTGACCTGTCAAATTGAGGGGGCCCTGTGTCAGATTTTGCATTGGGGCCCTGGAGCTTCAACTTATGTCACTTATGGGAAATGGTCACGTTTGCAACTAGCAACCAAGAAAAAAGTTTTTGCAACTTTTTCCACGTCTTCCCAGACAGAAAATAGGGATCAGTGCTACTTATGGGTTGAAATATCTGTGTGTTTATGGCCAACATAAAGGGGGTTATAATCTGCCCCCAACCAACCAGTAATCTAACATTTTTTTTATTGGGGGGAGGATGTTATTAAAGGGACAATTGTTCTTTTTTTTTTTTTTTTTTTTTTTTTATTGCCTCTTTAACTTTCATGGATGTTCCTTTAAGTCACAGGTAGAATGTGTAGCACTACAAGTCCCAGCATGCTGATGAGTAAAGACAATGCCTATTCAGGTTCATCGCTGCTTTGTCTTACCTTGCAGGGAGATGCCACTGTCTTGGTGAGGGAGTCCAGCCTGGCACTGTACTCTGTGAACTTCTTCTGGTACCTGAGTGCTGTCATCTGCAGCTCATTCTGCACCGCGGAGAGCTGGGACAGCAGGGACTTCTCCCTCTTGCTGGACCTCAGCGCCCTCTTCTTCAGTTCAGTCTCCAGCCCGGCTATCTTGGTCTGGAAAAGACTATTCTGCCCCTTCACCGCCTTCAAACAGCAGTGATCCCCAGACTTCTGCTCCCTATAGGTCAACATAAGCCCACATCCCTTCTGGCATATGCCCACTGCCCTGTGTTCACAGCACTCCCTCATGTGGGCATCCATGTCCTTTAAGTTGAGCACCTCGTTGCACCCCTTATTCCGGCACTTTGCTGGTGAATAGTCGCACATCTCTGCGTGTTCTCCTAAGTTTTGGAGCTTGACCACCTTGTCGCAACCCCTGGAGTGGTTGTCACATTTGATATCCAGCTTGAGAATCAGACTCTTCAGGGGCAACACGTGGTTGAGCTCCTTGGCAGAGATTCGTTGGCATTTCACCGGGCAGCTGCCCTGCTGTACCACCCAGGGCAGGACGCAGCCTGCGCAGAACACATGTCCACAGGGGGTGGTCAGGGGGTCCTCCAGCACTCGGTTGCATAGGTTGCATTTGAAATCTGGGTCCACTTCCCCAATAAAGCGATCTAATTCAAAGCCCATAGTGCTGCCCCTTGTAGCTGCTCCTTGCTGGGCATTGGGAGATCCCAGACTGGCTGGCTGCAGGCTGTGTACTGACTCAACTCACAGCAGAGCCTGTGGGGGGCGGGGGCCTCTACCATATGTACTGGAGGCTGGGATTTATTTTCCAAGTCAAGGAGGGGCTGGAGAGACCGGGGAGGCACATGTGTCAAGGAAAGTTCTGCAGTCTTGGGACAAAACTGCAACACACTCAGGGCAGACAGATTGCAACGCCTTGGCAGAGGGCAGTGCAGTTTTCCCGTTCATTCAGCTCAGCTGCTGCAGCACCTCTTGTCTACCCGGCTATTTTCCCCTCCTCCACAGTTCAGTACTGTATCCCCCTACTACAAAACATAGGCAAAGAACAAGTTACTTTGTTACATCATGTAACTAATTTTATCTATATGAGACGTATGATTACGTCTGCTGGAGAACAGATGATTGGTGAGTAGATTCATTGCCTAAGGGGACGGGCTGGCATTTCTTAACCCTTTTTCTGCCAGCTGTCACTGCCAAATGTTCACCTCATGCATTACCGTGTGTACTACGCTGCAGAATAGGATGGCACACATCAATGCTAAACTAGAGAGTGAGGTGTCGGACACATCTTGGTCTAGAGGTCACTGTATCAGAGAGTACTAGAAAAGATCTACATATTTGGATAGAGAAACCAGTGATAATGTCTCTGGGATTTCCTCCTGTCAGGAATCTTAAGTAAAAAACCATCAGATGACTTTGGTTGAGATCTGTGAGCTGGTTGAAGATTTCATTAAAGGGGTTGTCCACTTTGCACAGCCCCTTTGTATTAGTTGGGTCCTCCGACAATCAGCTGTAATCTGTCAGGAAACCTGTGAGGACAGTGTTCCATTGCCCTGCAGCGCCACCGCAGGCAACATAAAGAATTACACCGTTCCCGTTAAAATCAATAGGAGAGACACTGTAGTCAATCCATTTTCTGGCTGAGATTAGGATTCTGAATGCAGATCCTCATTTAACCCCTTAGTGACCAGCCCATTTTAGGCCCTAATGACCAAGCTATTTTATTCGTTTTTCTATAGTCGCATTCAAAGAGCTATAACGTTCTTATTTTTTCGTCTACATAGCTGTATGAGGACTTGTTTTTTGCGGGATTAGTTGTGCTTTTTAATGGCACCATTTTTGGGTACATATAATTTTTATATTAACTTTTATTAACCTTTTTGGGGGGGATTATAAAAAAAACCTGAAATTCCGCCATTGTTCTATGCGTTTTTAAATTGACGCTGTTCACTATGCGACGTAAATAACATGTTACCTTTATTCTATGGGTCGGTACGATTACGGCGATACCACATATGTAGAGGTTTTTTTATGTTTTACGACTTTTGCACAATAAAAACACTTTTGAACTAAAATTATTTGCTTTTGCATCGTCGCTTTCCAAGAGCCGTAATTTTTTTATTTTTCCATCAATGTAGTGATTTTTTGGGCTTGTTTTCTGCGGGACAAGACGTAGTTTTGAATGGTACTGTTTTGGGGTGCGTGGGACTTATTGATTCATTTTTATTATGACTTTTTTGGGGGGCAATGGAAAAAAATGGCAATTTCGCCATGGTTTTTTGCGTTTTTTTTTTACGGTGTTCACTTTGCGGTTTAAATTACATATTAACTTTATTAATGGAGTCATTACGGTCGCGGCGATACCACATATGTGTACTTTTTTTTTTTTTTTACACTTTTACTAAATAAAACCACTTTTTATGGAAAAAAATGGTTTTATTTATTTTTTTACTGTACTTTTTATTAATCATCTTTATTTCACTTTGATTACTTATTTTATTAGTCCCACTAGGGGACTTTACTGTGCGATATTCCGATCGCTGCTATAATGCTCTGGTATACTTCGTATACCAGAGCATTATTGCCTGTCAGTGTAAATCTGACAGGCAATCTGTTAGGACGTGCCTCCGGCGCGTCCTAACAGGAATATGTCCAGGGCAGACCTGGGGGCTTTTATCAGGCCCCCGGCTGCCATGACACCCCATCGGAGACCCGCGATTTCATTCGCGGGCCGCCGATGGGTGACAGAGGGAGCGCACTCCCTCTGTAAACAAAGTTAAATGCCGCGGTCGCTATTGACGGCGGCATTTAACGGGTTAAACGGCCGCGATCGAAGTAAACTTCGATCGCGGGCGTTGGAGCAGGAGCTCAGCTGTCATCAGACAGCAGAGCCCCGGCTCCAGCCTGCACGGGGGACCCGTGCAGGACTTAGACTAGGCTGACGTGAAAAGGCGTCAGCCTAGCCTAAAGCCCATTAGTGACCGACGTGAAAAGGCGTATTAGTGGTCACTAAGGGGTTAAGGTCTTGTCCACACAAAACGGAATTGCTGCTGCAAATTCCTTTAGCAATTCCGTTGAAAGTAGCAGACTTTCCTCTGCGTCAAAAATGCACCATTTTCTGCGTTTTTTATGGCAGAAGATGGTGCGTATTTTGCTGCATTTTTCACAATGCTGGGAGAAGGTGACATCTCCACTGCGGTCCAAAAATTACGCACCACAGGTGAATTTCTGCACTGAATTTTTACCCAGCTTGTGGATGAGATTTGTTAAATCGTATCCACTATGCTGCTGCTGTAATCTTCTGCGTTTTTTCCGTCCGTAATTCCGAAAAAACTGCAATGATAATGTAAATTTACCGAAAAATAGCACCTATATAAATTTCAACTCGTCCCACAAAAAACAAAGTCTCGTACAGCTACGTTGAACAAAAAAGAAAAAAGTTATGAGCGCCGGGATGCAAAAAAAAATAAAAAAATTGTTCTGTCCTCAAAGCCAAAATTGTCTGTGTCCTTAAGGGATTAATATAATGCATTACTGCTTTCTTTCGGGAATTAATGGGGGGTCAATGAACTAAAATTATCTACTCAGATAAATCTATGACATGTCAATATAAAGTGGAGTTCCCCTTTAAAGGGATTGTACAGGGTTCTAAAAAACATGGCTGATTTCTTAAAAATACAGCGCCACACTTGTCCATGGTCTGTCTGGTATTGCAGCTCAGCTCCATTGAAGTGAATGGGACTGAGCTGCAATACCACACACAACCTGTAGATGGGTTTGGCACTGTGTTTTGAAGAAATCAGTCATGTTTTTCTAATCATGTACAATACATTTCAAGCAGCTCATATATGAGATATGAAGTGACCAATCCGTCATATCAGATACTTTTGCCTATTGCCATCAAAAACATACTTAAAAATATAATAATATTCAAGAAGAAGACAATATTAATTAACAAAATGGAACCAAAAATTGTGTATTATGGCTGACTATCAAGAATCCAACATGAATGATCTGGACTCAATGAGGTTGGACTACTATTGATTTTTAGAATAAAGAGACTCTATAGCCCAAACCCTTTTGGTACCACTGGAAGCTAAAGAAAGCTTTATTAAAGGAGGACCTGTAACTAGGACATATAAGTTGAACTGGTTTACTCACCTGAATAGCGCTGTCTCCCTGACTCCAGCGCTGTTTTTCTTTTTTTCTGGGACCCTCCAGTTCCAGAGATATGGCCCACTGTTGTGCTGGCTCCTTCTATGCTAATTTGCTATAGTTAGCCAACAGGGCGTGAACTACCCCTCAAGCTGCCTCACACTGATTGGTCAGCATCAGAGGCAGGCAACTTAGCTCCACCCTGTTGGCTAACTACAGCAAATTAGTATATAGGGAGCTAACACAACAATGGGCCATATCTCTGGAACGGGAGGGCCCTGGAGAAAAAGAAAAACAGCGCTGGAATCAGGGAGACAGCGGTATTCAGGTCGGTGAACAAATTCGACCTAGTGACCAGTCCTCTTTAATTGGAATGGTCTTTAGTTTACAATATTGTTTGAAATGTTCTGTTGGAGATTTCTAATAGAAATATCTGAGCTGTGCCAATGGGATCAGGGCACTCTACAGCAAATAGCCTGATGGTCTGAACTTATAGACTGTATGGATGTGGTCTTATAGGGTTTATTGTTGGTTGCATTTCCCCTTTAACTTACACTATGAAATGTCTTAGCATATACTGTACATTGTGAATCTTTGATGTGTTTATTAAATCATTCAATGTGGTCCCATGCACTTACCTATGACACTCGGGTACAACACATCACCCCGCTCCCAGGAGTTTATTATTAATCCAAGAGGCAAACCGTGTAACTTGCACGATGGGAGAACAGCATTTCAAGAAGGAAGCACAAAGTGCACGCAATAAAGCAACGTCTGTTTATTATTTTACTTTGAGGCCTTGTTCACACAGTAAAGATTTGCTGCAGATTTTGCATGCATTTTTTTCAGCCAAAATTGGATCCAGGAGAGGAGACACTTTTAAGGCCTTCCTTGATATATTTCTTCTGTTAAGTTTCCTTTCCTGGTCTGGACCTAAAATATACATGCAAAATCTGCTGAAAATCTCCACTGTGTGAACAAGGCCGAATGGTGTAAGAGCTGTGACTGTTGAGTAAGTAAAGAGACGTAAACTTCAGGGAATTATAACTTACTGTATACAAAATCTATGTTTATTTCTCTTCTGAAAGCCCTTCTATAGGTAATTCTTCATGGTAGAATGGTTTAAGTTGCCTAGCAACTACTTGTTTTCTATGTGGGTGACCACCATTTGAATACATGCAACCACTGAACATTGTCTATTCATATATAAAGGATGGGGATTTTTAGGCTACTTAGGCTCTCACAGGGTTATTGGGGTAAGAGGAGGACACCCAGGGAGGGACAAATGGTAGGCTGCTGAGGGTACTAGATATTGTGTAAGCATGCTGCAATTTTCTGCTTTATTCTGTAATAGACTAACAATTTCAAACTATACGTGATTAAAGGGGTTTTTATTAGACGTTCCCCCAACAATAAGGTTTTTACAGAAAAGCTTGCGGCTGAAGCCCCTACCCATCAGTTGTAACCTGTGAGCAAACCTGGCAGCAAATGTTACATTTCCTTGCAGCGCCACCACAGGGGAAATGAAGCATTACATAGTTCATACTGAAATCAATAGACTGTCCGTGTTATGCACAGACATGCTGGGTCCTCCAGAGTGAGAGACGCTCTTTGCAGCTGTCCTTCACACTGGCCAAGAGATGAGGATCCTGAGTGGTTGACCCCTCCACTATTATTCCCTAACAAGGTATCTGAACATGGGTTTTCTAAAATATACAACCCCTTTAAGACGTGACCTGTTTAATGGGTGAAGTCTAAGGCGAAAGATAAGGAGTCTGGCAGCATTCCCCTCTCCCCATTATAAATACATGTACGCTTGGCTGAGTCCAGTAAATAGGAGTCGGCTATCTAAGGCCTTGTTCACACAGAATTTTTTGCAGGCAGAAAAATCAGCCTCAAAATTCCGTCTGAAATTTTGAGGCAGATTTTGACCAGTTTTTTTTGCCGAGTTTTTCGCTGCATTTTTCGGCCGCGACCATTGAGTGCCGCAAGCAAAAAACGCCACGAAAAACGCTTTGTCTGCTTCTTATTGATGTCAATGGGAGGTCAAAGACGAAAACGGCATGTCCCTTTTTCCCACAAGTGTTCTTTTTCCGTTCGTGGGAAAAAACCGCCTCCGCCTCCCATTGAAATCAATGGTAGGCGATTTCGGACGTTTTTTGCCGAGGTTTCCAACGCGGTTTCTGTTGCAAAAACCGTGGCATAAAACTCTATGTGAACAGGGACTAAGGCTGGGTTCACACACAGCGTAAAAATGATGCAGTGGAACCAGCCTAAAAATCCACACCAAAATCCATAATGAAATCCAAATGTGTTTCATGCAGATTTCATATTGGATTTTGTTGCGGATGTAGTCACGGATTTCGTAGCATGCTCAGGATTTTTTTAATGCTGTAATTAAGAAGGATTTGTTAAAACCCCATTCACTTACATTGTACTGCACTTTGTTGCCGAGATTCCATGTGGATTCCACCATAAAAATGCTGCAACAAATACGCAATGTGTGAACATAGCCTAAAGTGTATGGGCAGCTTTAGCTTTAGAATTTTTAATTGTAGTAAAATTTTATTTTTTTTCTACTTAAAAAGTGAATAACAGTGATGAAAGTGGCCTTGTCTGGCTCAGCTTGCATCGTCAATGAAACGTTAACCTTTTAATTACACACTTGGCATCTTATAATGTGAAGTAGACATGGCATATAATTTCAGTTCTGTTTGACTTAACATATGAAATCAGGTGGCTTATCCTTAAAAGCTAAAAATCAAAGTGACTTAACACAAAACCTCAAGTCATAACCAATATGGCTGAAAAAAAGGGAAAGGTTTTCAGAAAGAAATGAATAGGCTTTTGGCCAGGGGCATCGAGCTATATTTGCCCCCAAAAGGTTAACTAAACTAAATAGCTGTTCTCTTTTAGGTCATAGCTAAACCATTTGTTTGTCCGTGGCAAATCTGTAAAGAGGAAAGTAAGGATTTCCAAAATGGTGCCATTCAGGTAAGTGAAACTCTGGGGGCATGTAGACCACTGGTTCGAAGCAGAATTTTTTGTTTTTGCCTGGAGTTACGTTTTCATTTTTACATTACGTTGGGCATATTTCCGAACGTAATGTAAAACTGCATTATTTGAATAAGGCTGGAGATACCTGAGCGATGGGTCTGTATTGAGGGAAAAAAATGACACAGAATGTTTTTGTTTTTTTTGGTCAGCACCAAAATTGTTCCGGTACCCGCAAGTCATTTGCCAATTAGGAGACTTCAAAAACAGGTTCCTGACTTGGCATCCCAACCGTAGGTTGAACATCTCAAGCTGATCAAGATGATGATTTTTTTTCGTTGTGTTTCTTCATGGTAACCACTATTTTTGCAAAATGTCCCAGGTAAATGTCGGCCTTAACAAATGTAAATGTACAAGGAGCAAGGATACAGCCACACTAAATACAACCTTTGTTCTTCCTAGACGTGGAAATACCCCACAATAACTGGAGAATTTATGAGAATTTATTAGAAATACTTTCTCTGTTACAATTTTTTACCCATAAAAAAATAATTAGACAGAACAATCAGGGGAGACAATAGTGTGCGGTTTCTCCATACTTCATTTATATGGTTTTGTCTGTTCTGAATTTTCCATCTTATTTACTATTCTTTTCCTTTTTTAATTTAATTAGAGTAATTAGACCAACGCAGAACAAAGAACCTTAACCCCATGTGTATCAGATATCCAAGATATTGAGGGGGGAACTTATGAACACTGGGGTTTTATATGCCGGTCTTAAACTACACTAGGATGGCATTATATGTGCACAATTTATTAAAAGGCGCACGCACCCTAATAAAATTTGCGCATCTTTGGCTGTTCGTGCACCAGAAATTAGAATCTACAACTACGAGCAGGCGTAGATTTGCACTATAATTTCCATAAATTATTGTAAATGTGTCAGATATATACAGTATATACACTGTATAGTGTATGTGTGTGTGTGTATATATATATATATATAACTAGCACAGTCATGCCTTCCCCAGCCACTCAGCCTAAGTAGCCAAACCATTCCCTCTGCAGGCACGCAAGCTAAGTAGCCTAACTATGCCTTCCCTAACCTACTGCTGTTGACCATCCTCACTATTTCTAGCCAACCATGCCCTCCCTATATAACCCCAACCTATTCTCCATTACCATGCAATCTAAATATCCCAACCATGCCCTCAACTAACAGGCTAAATAACCAAACCAAGGTCCACATCCTCCTAATTTAAATAACTCAACCATGCCCTCTATAACAACACAACTTAGGTTGCCAAACCCTGCCTCCTCTATCCACATAACCTACCTATCTTAACCATGCCATCCATGACCACCCTACCTAAATAACCCAACCATGCCCTCCATAACCACTCAACCTAAATCACCAAACCATGCCTCATCTATCCACATAACCCATCTAGCCCAACCACACCCTCTGTTACCACTCAACCTAAATAGCCCAACCATGCCGTCCATAACCACTTAACCTAAATAGCTCACCCATGCCCTCTATAACGTCTCAATCTAAGTAGCCTAAACTTGCCCGCCATAATCACACAATTTAGATCACCAAACCATGCCTCCTCCAACCACTTAACCTAACTAAAGCAACCATGCCCTCAATAACCACTTAACCTAAATAGCCCACTGTCACGAAGGGTCTGTGGACCCACTGGACCGTACCGCGGTGGCGGTAAGGCAGCTGACCAACAGGGAGCAGGTGATAGTCTATAATTCTTATAGGTACCGGTGACAGCTCAGACAGCGACAGGGCAGGCTCGGCTTGGACTAAGTAGCAGGTGGACGTCAGGCGATGTGAAGCAGGTCAGACGTGGATGCAGCACGACACGACTATGGCACGGCTCCGTGCTAAACCGGGAAGGTATGGATTGCTAGGAACAGGAACTGGAAACAAGTATAGGGACAGGAACTGGAACAGGGACAGGGACTGGAACAGGAAACAACTAGGAGGCCATCACATAGACAAACTTAGGGGACACAACAACGCTCAGGCATAGAACTAGGAGGCTGGACCCCTCTTATAGTCCAGGGTACTCACGGGTCAAAGTTCGTCCATGAGGTTCGGTGCGCGCGCTGCCCCTTTAAGAGCGGGATCCGGCAGAGGTGAGTGGATGCGAGCGCTGGCGTCTCCTGAGGAGGCTGGGGTCAGCGCTTGCCGACTCGTGGCTGCGGCTGTCAGGGAGAGGTCGGAGCTGACAGCCCGCAGCCACGGACATTACACCCACCAATGCCCTCCATACTGTCTCAATCTAAATAACCCAACCGTGCACTCCATAATCACACAATTTAGATCACCAAACCATGCCTCCTCCACCCACTTAACCTAACTAGAGAAACCATGCCCTCTATTACCACTCAACCCGAGTAACTCAACCATGTCCCCCCATCCCCCATCCTAAATAACTCAACCATGTCCTCCACAGCCACAAAACTTAAGTTGCCAAACCATGCCACCCCTAACTAAATAACCAAACTAGCCCAAGTAGACCCTTCATCATCCCACAGGCTGACTAGCCTCACCACAAAACCTAACTAGCCCAACAAGGCGTGTGTGACCTGACCTTCAAGAGGAACAGTTGGATGGTATGTCAAGTTTAGAACGATGGCTTCTATGCCGGTTGGACAACTGTAACAGTATACTAGACAGGGTCTGTTAGTTCAAGGACATGTTCATGTTTCTGGACAACGTTTAAGTTGACGTTCACACCATTGGTGATAAGTTAACCAATGTATACAGCTGCATACTTTAGTCAGTTGGATACACTTTTATAGAATAATAGATAATTTTCATCATAGAATATTGTTTATGATGAGAGTTAACATATGTATAGATGGACAACCGTCTAAAGAAAGGGCTGGTACTTATCTGCAGATTTAGGGGACACGGCAACATGGGTGGATTGATCGGTCAGACAGTCAGTCAATGCCCAAGGACTTGAGAGCCGACAGAGCATTTCTCTCTCTCTCTGGAGGACCCAGCACATCCAGGAATTACACAGGCAGCTCATGGATTTCAAACTGTGCAATGCTCCAGTTCTCCTGTGGTGGCGCTGAAAGGGAATTGAACACTTGTTGCTGGGTTCCTCCATAGATTATAGCTGATCGCTGGAGATCCCAGCAATAGAATACCCTGTAGACAATCCCTTTCAATAAAACATATGTATAATGCACAGCGTACGTGTAAGTTACAGTATATCTTCTGGAGTCTTACTTTTACCAATCCTGGACTCTTATTTAGAAATCTTAACAACTATATTCAAATATTTCATTTTTTTCACGGTTGGTTAGCAGGAAGAAAGCTCCCGCTATGGACGCAGCTGACGTAAACCTTGGCGCTGATATAATGAGTGTGCCCTGTCTTTAGTCCACGGTGGCTTTTCATTCCTTGCCTATCTTCTGCTTGGCTTGCAATTAACAAAGCCGGGTCAGGTAATAATGGGTTTCTTCTATTGGTGTCTACAGCAGGATGGCTTGTACTTCTTATCTGCGTTTTCAGAATTGGACCCTGTTTTTTGTTTTTTTTTCAAATTGCCAACCACATCAAGGGGACAGCCCAGTAGGGAAGCTGTAGGAGCCCTCTTCTTGTGCTTTGTTCATTCATCCAAGGGGTAAGCTCTGGGGCTGTCTCCAGCAGAGGACAAAACGAAGATCTTATAGAACTGCATTAATCATGAGATCAGAGATGGCCTGAATGCCAGCAGCTGTCACATTTGACATATGCTGAAGACTGTCTGACTACTGTGACTCACACTTCACATAATTCATAGCTCTACTGACTGAAAAAATAGAAACTAAGATTCTATTAATTCCATATTTTTGAGACATGCTGGTTTTGTTTTAGCATTCACCTGTCCACATATGCACCAAGGGTTAATTTACCACACATCGAAAGTGAGGTCCAGGTTAATAGAGTGTCCAATGTAGTTCAGGAGAGTGGAGACCAGTTCAGGAAAGTGGAGTCCGTTCAGAAGAGTGGGGTCCAGTTCAGTTTAGGAGAGTAGAGTCCGGTTCAGTTGAGGAGAGTGGAGTTCAGTTGAGGAGAGTGGAGTTCAGTTGAGGAGAGTGGAGTTCAGTTGAGGAGAGTGGAGTTCAGTTGAGGAGAGTGGAGTTCAGTTGAGGAGAGTGGAGTTCAGTTGAGGAGAGTGGAGTTCAGTTGAGGAGAGTGGAGACAGTTCAGAAGAGTGGGGTCCAGTTCAGGAGAGAAGAGTTCCGTTCAGTTCAGTAGAGTGAGGTCCAGTTCAGGAGGGTGGAGTCCAGTTCAGTTCAGGAGAGTGGACTCCAGTTCAGTTCAGTAGAGTGGAGTTCAGTTCAGTAGAGTGGAGTTCAGTTCAGTAGAGTGGAGTTCAGTTCAGTAGAGTGGAGTTCAGTTCAGGAGAGTGGAGTGCAGATCAGGAGAGTGAAGTGCATATCAGGAGAGTGAAGTGCAGATCAGGAGAGTGGAGTGCAGATCAGGAGAGTGGAGTGCAGATCAGGAGAGTGGAGTGCAGTTCAGGAGAGTGGAGTGCAGTTCAGGAGAGTGGAGTGCAGTTCAGGAGAGTGGAGTGCAGTTCAGGAGAGTGGAGTGCAGTTCAGGAGAGTGGAGTGCAGTTCAGTTCAGGAGAGTGGAGTCCAGTTCAGTTCAGGAGAGTGGAGTGCAGTTCAGTTCAGGAGAGTGGAGTCCAGTTCAGTTCAGGAGAGTGGAGTCCAGTTCAGTTCAGGAGAGTGGAGTCCAGTTCAGTTCAGGAGAGTGGAGTCCAGTTCAGTTCAGGAGAGTGGAGTCCAGTTCAGTTCAGGAGAGTGGAGTCCAGTTCAGTTCAGGAGAGTGGAGTCCAGTTCAGTTCAGGAGAGTGGAGTCCAGTTCAGGAGAGTGGAGTCCAGTTCAGGAGAGTGGAGTCCAGTTCAGGAGAGTGGAGTCCAGTTCAGGAGAGTGGAGTCCAGTTCAGGAGAGTGGAGTCCAGTTCAGGAGAGTGGAGTCCAGTTCAGTTCAGGAGAGTGGAGTCCAGTTCAGTTCAGGAGAGTGGAGTCCAGTTCAGTTCAGGAGAGTGGAGTCCAGTTCAGTTCAGGAGAGTGGAGTCCAGTTCAGTTCAGGAGAGTAGGAACCAGTTCAGTTCAGGAGAATGGAGTCCAGTTCAGGAGAATGGAGTCCAGTTCAGTTCAGGAGAATGGAGTCCAGTTCAGTTCAGGAGAATGGAGTCCAGTTCAGTTCAGGAGAATGGAGTCCAGTTCAGTTCAGGAGAATGGAGTCCAGTTCAGTTCAGGAGAATGGAGTCAAGTTCAGTTCAAGGAGTGGGAACCAGTTCAGTTCAGGAGAGTGAAGTCAAGCTAAGTTTAGGAAAGTGGAGTCAAGTTCAGGAGAGTGGGATTTAGTTTAGTAGAGTGAGATCCAATTAAAAAACGTGGGTTTAGCTCAGGAGAGTAGGGTCCAGTTCAATTTAGTAGAGTGGAGTCCAGTTTAGTTCAACAAAGTGGAGTCCAGTTCATTTTAGTAGAGTTGGGTCAAGTTCAGTTCAGGAGAGTGGGGTTTAGTTCAGTAGAGTCAGGTCCAGTTCAAAAGAGTGGGTTTAGTTAAGTTCGGTTCAGTAGAGTGGAGTCCAGTTCAGTTCAGAGGAGTGGGGTCCAGTTTAGTTCAATAGAGTGAGGTTCAGTTCAGTAGAGTGGGGTCAGTTTGTGAGAGTGAGATCCAGTTCAACTCCCCTTCTCTACAGGTACCACAATGCTAAAATAAATCTAAGAGAGGGGGCCTATCTGCCACACAGGGGCCACAATGTCTTTCTTTCCTACAAGGAATGAGAGAGATATGCTAACATACAAAGGCATCAAAACACAGGCCCTGTTACATTTTATATATATATATATATATATATATATATATATACATACAGGGCTCTATCTCCGCCATGTGCAATCCAAGTAGGTACATGGTTCAATGTGACAATGGAACAACATATTCTTATGGGCATCATGTTTCCTGAACCTGTAAACAAATCTTGTCTACATTCAAAACTTCGTTTTGGGGAGTAGGAATTGAGCTGTGCACGTTAGCATATCTCTCATTCCTTGAAGGAAAAAAGGGCATTGTGGCCCCTGGGTGGTACGGAGGCCCCCTCCATTACATTTATGCTAGCACTGTGGTACCTGTAGAGAAGGGAAATTGAATTGGACCCCACTCTCCCGAACTGACCCCACTCTACTGAACTGGACCCCACTCTACTGAACTGGACCCCACTCTACTGAACTGGACCCCACTCTACTGAACTGGACCGCACCCCACTCTACTGAACTGGAACCCACTCTACTGAACTGGAACCAACTCTACTGAACTGGACCCCACTCTACTGAACTGGACCCCACTCTACTGAACTGGACCCCACCCTACTGAACTGGACCCCACTCTACTGAACTGGACCCCACTCTTCTGAACTGACCCCACTCTACTAAACTGGACCCCACTCTTCTGAACTGGACCCCACTCTACTGAACTGGACCCCACTCTTCTGAACTGACTCCACTCTACTGAACTGGACCGCACTCTACTGAACTGGACCGCACCCCACTCTACTGAACTGAAACCCACTCTACTGAACTGGAACCCACTCTACTGAACTGGACCCCACTCTACTGAACTGGACCCCACCCTACTGAACTGGACCCCACCCTACTGAACTGGACCCCACTCTACTGAACTGGACCCCACTCTTCTGAACTGACCCCACTCTTCTGAACTGGACCCCACTCTTCTGAACTGGACCCCACTCTACTGAACTGGACCCCACTCTTCTGAACTGACTCCACTCTACTGAACTGAACTAGACCCCACTCTTCTGATCTGGACCCCACTCTTCTAAACTGACTCCATTCTACTGAACTGGACCCCACTCTTCGGAACTGACTCTACTCTACTGAACTGTACCCCACTCTTCTAAACTGACTCCACTCTACTGAACTGAAGTGGACTCCATCCACCCTTCATTATAACCCTGCCCTCTGAAGATAATGAAAAGATTGCTGACCCTGACCTCCGTGTACTCAGCACAAGCTGAAAAATAATAGGAATTGTTAGCCTATTGGGAGGGCTTAGCGGCCAATGTAATAACTGAAATATTTTAGGATTTTGACATGGAAAATGTAAAAAAAAAGTCACAAATATTTTTCATAGAAAAACCTGATATAAGCAATGGGCCATTTTCTGATGATCCGTTGTCTTTAAGGTTACCAGGTAGCAATTACTTGTTGGACAATGCATTTATGTAGGACGTTCCCCCAAGCAGCTATGGAGAAAGAGATCAGATTGGTCAGTTTTGGACAGATTTTGTTAACAATGGGCATCTGTTATTTCAGGTTTATTTTTTACTCATTAACAAACAGCAATTGACAGATAATTATAGCGGTGCCGGGTTTACTATCACTCAGTCGTTGTATTTTTAGAACATCAAATAAAAAAAACATCAAGAGAGCAGTTTCCATGACAGCCTAGAATATTTGGCCCGTTCCAGCTAAAATGGCACTTCTCCGAGCCAGTGGCATGCTTGGCATTGGTGGCTACGAGTGGGTGTATTTTGGGTGTGACAGGATGGATGGTTTACCACAAGGCCGGGTCCTTAAGCTGCGTCCCATATGTCTGCTTCACCACAGAATTGTTTTATTATTTTTTTAATTTGCCTTTGGAAAGAATTAGTAAAAGTGATGACTTTAATGATTTCCACGCGTATGTTCAACGTGTTCTGTCGACGACAGAGGTCAGCAGTTTCGGCTCAGACTTCAGTACAATTACTGCACATGAATTAGAGATATTATGTAACCAATTTTTTTACATTTGGGTGGTCACAAAACAAAAACTTCTAGTATTTACCGTTTAAGGAAACCAAAAATGCAAAAAAAAAAAATCTGCCTAATGTTTCCTAAAACCTGTTAAGAGCTATAAGCGGCTGCAAATATCAATCGCTACTGACGGCCGGAATATTTATTTTAACCTTAACCCTTTAAATGCATTCAGCAGTCATTTACAATACCACAGGATATGCAAGGTACATAGAGGAAAGGGAGCCCCATAGAAAAGATCACGCTGGTCCCAATTTTTGGCACGATCACAGTCTAATCCCAGGGCAGAAGTGGCTGAGACTTTTTGATATATCACCTTCCCTATGCCTTGTACGATAGTGGTGGTATGGCCCTCAGGGGTGATGCTGCTACGGGCCAGATCTAGATTAGGGGTACGGACAGAGATATAAAGTTTCTTGGCTTAAATGCAAAATCTGGAACAGGACCCCCTAACTATCACACTGGTTCTCTCATATGGGGCAAAGCGACAGTCTGGGTCCTCTCCGGCTTCAGGCCCGAGTGTGACTGCAAACTTATGCACTGACTACGGATACGCCCCTTCATTCTCCCGCTCGATGCGGGTCTTAGAGGCCAGCCCCCATTAATCGTATGCGGATGGCAAATCCTGGCGATATATCATCACTTTATAAGAAGGGAATAACCCTTTAACCCTTGAAGGTGCTTTCTCCTCTGCTCATTGTCGCCCCCCTGCTGTCTAATGCCAAAAGGAGTGTAGGAAGGGAAGTGAAAACTGATATCAGCACAATTTTGCCTCACAAAATTGGTTGTCACATTTCACGTCAATTCCGTTATTGTCCTAACAAGCAAAATTGTATCATTTTACTACCCCCATACTAGGTACTAGAATACTGCCCCCTATGGACTTGAATAGGAAACTTGTTTTTCCTATCTGACTGGATTTTTCCTTTCATTCTTAAGGGGGTTTTACACTGGGCAATTATCGGGCAGACGATCGTTCATAGAACTCTCGTTGCCGATAATTGCCCTGTGTAAACAGGGAAGCGATCAGCAGATAAACGAGCAAACGCTCAATCATCTGCTGATCGTATCGTTTTAAAAAAGTCAAATATTATCATTGTGGGCAGCACATCTCCCTGTGTAATCAGGGAGAAGCGCTGCCGACATAATAATAATGTATGGTGACGAGCGAGGAGGAAGGAACAAGCACTCATCCCCATCCATAGCTCCGTGTGACAGGAGCAAACGAGCGCCGATCAACGAGCTCTCGATGATCGCTGCTCTCTGCACCGGCCAAAACTTGGTACCTGATACTTCTCTGAGGTTTTTTTTTCGGATAGTCCCTTGCACAGATACCCGATGCTTTCATGACAGATTGCCTTTAAGTTCTTTTTTGTTTGGGGCAGGCGGCCTGCCAGTTCTCCATTGTTGGCGGACACTGAAGGGGCCGTGTATTGGCTGGCGGATCATTTATTCCTTTTCATTAGTGATCTCGGCGAGGCTGCCAGCTTCCTTTACATTTTTTAAGGCATAAATCGTATCCCTTGTCTTTGATGTGAGTAACATGGCCCGGCTATTATTGTGCAGGCTGTGTGAAGATTTGCTTGGACTGTGCTGTAGAATAGGACACCATTACCCAACATCTCTGTTACTCATATATTAAATAAACAGACACCGATACGACTGAAGCCTCACCTTCAAGAGAACCGTTCACTCTTTATTGCATCTCTTAAAGGTATATATTAATAAAGAGCATTTACCCCTAAACTATAAACATATAAATCACCAGTTATGGTGTATTCACAGTGTAGGTTGGAGTTATATACGTTCGGAGGAATTCTTGACATATATCTTTGAAGGAAACTTCTGAATATGCTGTTACGCTCCTGGTGGTGCTCAAGACCGCAACACCAGAAAGCGCTATGGGTGAAGCACGCATCAATGCTGACCGTAAATAAAAAGCACAAGTAACTCACCAGTGGATAAGCGGAACCGAATACTGAAGGTAGTAGAAGATGGAGATGATGCATAAATGGAGTGGATGGCAGATGAATAGCATGCAAGCAGTGAACAGATAAATAGATAGTGGACAAGAATTGACAGCACTCACTGACCCTATCTGAATACGATCGGAACAGCAGTGTAAGACGAGCTTCGCAGCAGACCAAACGAACAGGGAAGGCAAACAAACCAGTGGAACTACTGATACACATAGAACCACTAAACAAAAACTAGATCTCTCAGAGGACCAACAGGTTCCACAGTACAAACAAACCCATAGACAAGAAAAAAGTCACCAACTACAATCTGGAAAAAGTTTGGCACATGCCAGAATCCGTATAACCAGCATCTGAGTAATCCAGGCATCTGTATATATAAGCCCGAGAAAAGTACTAGGCCTAATTAACCAGGCAAAGCTAAATGATTACCAAATCCAGACTAAGGGGGGATTCACACGAGCGTGTATTCGGTCCGTGCGGGCCGCGTGGTTTTCACGCGGCACGCATGGACCAATACAAGTCTATGGGGCAGTACAGACAGTCCGTGCTTTTTGCGCAGCGTTTGTCTGCTGCGCAAAAAGCGCGACAGGTTCAATAACTCTGCGTATTTCGCGCATCACGCACCCATTGAAGTCAATGGGTGCGTGAAAATCACGCGCACCACACGGAAGCACTTCCGTGGGACGAGCGTGATTCGCGCAACAGCAGTGAAAAGGATGAATGAAAACAGAAAAGCACCACGTGCTTTTCTGTTTCCAAGCATCCAAACGGAGTGTCTTTGCGAGGAGCGAACCCCGACAACCGAGGCAAACTTCACCGGGTTCGGCCAAACTCGTTTTGGCCGAACCCGGCAAAAAAATTTCCGGTCCGCGACGTCGGGAGAGATTCACTGTGCATGGTGCTGAAAGAGTTAAACTGTTTCAGCACCATGGACAGTGACTTGCGATCCCAAAATACATGAACCTGTAAAAAAAAACGAAGTTCTAACTTACCGATTACTCCTGTCTCCTTCCTGCAGTCCGACCTCCCGGGATGACACTTCAGTTCAAGTGACAGCTCCAGCCAATCACAGGCCAAGCACAGGCTGCAGCCAATCACAGGCTGCAGCGGTCACTTGGACTGCCGCGTCTTCCAGGGAGGTGGGGCCCGATGTCAAGAGAGGCGCGTCACCAAGGACGCGTCACCAAGGACGCGTCACCAAGGCAACGGCCGGGAAGTTCTCGGTAAGTAGGAACTTTATCTTTTTTTTTAACAGGTTTTTCGCTGTTGTGTTCGGCATTCACTGTCAAGGGTGCTGAAAGAGTTAGCTCTTTCAGCACCTTGGACAGTGACGGGCGTCGACAAGCCTCATCTCTATGATGCCGGCTGCGCGAAAATCACGCAGCCGCGCATCAGACACGCATGACACACGCAGCTGTCAAATGGTTTTTGCGCTCGCAAAACGCCGCGTTGTTTGCGCGCGCAAAAACGCAACGCTCGTGTGAATCTCCCCTAAGACTAATGGCATTGCCTAGCAACGCCCAAACAAAGAAATAACATAAATCATTGATTAGCAGCAGTCTTGCTGCTAATTGTAACATATGCCTCTGTATAGGTATACAGTGGTATACGTCGCCTGAAGGCTCCCATGTTGGAAAAAATGTATAGTCGACTGCGCTATTTCAAACAGTTGAAAAGAAGGTACAGTATGCCAATGTATACCTGCCCGATGGATGCAAAAGGGACACACCCTGGCATCCGTCAGGTGAATTTGGCTCTATGGATACTGAGCAAGGTGAAATGGGGATCAGGGGACCACCGTTCTGCCAATTGGTGGGGTCCCAGAGGTGGATTCCCACCTATCAGACATTTATGACATATCTTGTAGATATGTCGTAAATATCCATAGTAGGAATACCTCTTTAAATGAAAGGAAGTTACAGTAACCTCAGAATTCTCTCACAGAGCAGAGAAATGTTTTTTTGTTATGAGAAGCAACTTGAAGAAATCCCATCCCAATCTTTTGTATTTATTGCATGCCTTTCCCTAACCTACAGGGCACATTGTGTATAGAAATAACACCCTAAAATAGCTTACAAACTAAACTGTAAGTAGATTCCATTTAAATTGAAGGGCTCTTCATCACCCCTAATGGTTGTAACTGGTACTGCAGGTGCTAATACTTATGAAGGCAGTGGCTGAAACTTGTAGGGATTCTTGTTGGTACTATGAGGACTCTGGCTGGCATATTGAGGGCACCGGCTATCTATTTAGTGGGCAATGTGTCTGTCTCTTTTTTAGGGGTGCTGTGGCTGTCACTATTGTGGGAACACTGTGACTTTCTTATGATGGCACTGTGAGGGGCATTCAAAAAGAGGCATGTGAAAAATCTGCCACAGCATGCATGTGTATATTTTGGTGGCGAAGGGGGTAGGGGTTGTAGCGTCATGGTTACAGGTCTGTATCGCACACATGGCTGAGTTTAGTACACAGCACAGCAGGACTATGCGTTATAAATAGGGATCTTTCTTGTGACCTTTTTGTCTTTAATAAGTGGACAAGACTAAACTGGTGGGAAGGAAGTTTCATATTAACTATTGCAGAAGTAAAATTTACCTGTGAGAGAAAAGGTATATAATAGCCTCTGCTTAAACGCTCTGTGCTGATGCTACAATGCATCATCAGTCTCAGTGCACCATATCTTTATGGCTTGGTGTGGCTTAGTTTAAAGACACAGGTGTCCATGATCATACAAAGATACTATTGATGCACCCTAATTGACATGCCATTAAAGGGGTTCTCCGGGACTTTTATAATGATGGCCTATCCTTAGGATAGGTCATCAATATCAGATCGGTGACGGTCCGACTCCCAGCACCCCCGCAGATCAGCTGACTGTCTTCAATATTTACCAGGAACAGTACCGCACATTTTAGTAGCAGCTGTGCCTTGGGATTTATGCTCAATCGCATTTGCTTGAATGGGACCGCAACTGTGATCCTAGGCACCTACAGTCAGCTGATCGGCAGGGATCCCGGGAGTCGGCCATCCACCGATCTGATATTGATGACCTATCCTAAGCATAAGTCGTCAATATAAAAGTCACGGAGTACCCCCTTTAAGAATTCAACATGCTGAAGATAGTTATCCCTACCCAATTAATGAGTGAGGGAGAGAGCAGGGCCTATGCATTTCTTTGAAACCTGGGTGACTCTGTGACAAAATCATAACTCCAAAGCTGCTAAAAATGATTGCTTTAATGTACCTACTTCCTGGATCAGGATGGCCCAATAGCTTGTAGCAAATGGGAGCTCCTATTGTTTGCTCTGAGATATTAAGCTGAGAAACACATTATTTTCCTTCTGTAATTTGTAGGGGGAATCAATGTCAGACTTGCATTGAGGGAGATTTAGTAAGCAAAATGCATGCAAAAAAACGAGCGTGACTGACTAAGAAGCAATTTAAAATTCCCCAAATTTATTAAAGGCATGCACATTTTTGTGCAGAAAACTTTTGGTTTATATGTATGGAATAACAGTCATTAGTTGGCATTAGAAAGGGAAGTGATGGAATGCCCGCCTGGCATGGGTCTACTTTATCTCAGCGCAGTAAAAAACAAACTCCGGTTCCTGCTATTGCCATTACACCTCACATCCAGGGATAAGAGAGTCTCATTCATGTTGCCCCTCTTTTACATCTATGTGAAGGTGCCGTGGGCTAGCCTGATCTGGGCCCCTCTTCCAATGCTCCCCATAGGGGCTTTATAGGATGCCTATATATATATGTGCGCTCTTTGTGAATGCAAGTTACTCATGCTGGATTAATGCGCCTACATGCCATGTGTTGTACCATATAGTGCTGATATGTAACCATTAACCTGAGTTGTTCGTTGTCAGCCATCCCGGTGGGTTAATAAATGATCTGTCAGTGTCAGTGTTTAGAAACAACATGAACAAATAAAGCAATAAGTTACCTAAGAACTCTCAATAATTTAAAGAAACGACATAAATGTGCCGGAGTTTCTCTTCATTTTAAGGTCACGATCCCAATTAACAGGCCCTTAGTGGCAATATGGCCCTCAAATTTAAATTTCTGGTACAGTGATAAAATACCAGGAATACATTCATTAGTGCCTATTTTTTTGCTAGTACGTCTATTGCAAGGATTATACTGATTCCTTATTTACACGAGTGTATGTAACGTCCGTGATACGCGCGGACCTATGTAAGTCAATGGGGCCGTTCAGACATTCCGTGATTTTCACACAGCCTGTGTCCGCTGCGTAAAACTCACGACATGTCCTATACTTGAGAGTTTTTCGTGCATCACACACCCATTGAAGTCAATGGGTGCGTGAAAATCGCGCACAGCACACGGAAGTACTTCCGTGTGTCGCGCGCGTGATTTGCGCTACAGTTTTTAAGTAAATGAAGGGGAAAAAAAAGCACCACATTCATTGGAGTTTCTAAGCATCGATGTGCAAATCACGCAGCCACGCAGTAAATACTGATGACACACGGAACTGCAACGTGCCAAAAACGCTGCGCTTTGTGCGCGCGCAAAAAGTACAAGTTCGTGTGAATTTCGCCTAAATACGGAAAGCAAGGAGGCAGCACAGGCTTCTAAAGAAGATTTTCACAGACTGCTGCGGGGGACTAGGAGGATCAGCGGCTTCCATACAAAGAATTACACATCAATCAAATATATGGCATACTTACTAGAAAATGTAAGATCGTAATTTTAAAGTTTGTCAAATTCGATTACTCAAGAATTTCTAATTGATTGTAGCAAAAAATATCTCTGTGTGTAGCTTGTTTAAAGGGGTTCTGATCTTTTTACAATGCCGTTTTGTTGGAAGGGTCCCCTGAAAATAAGTTGATCACATTCTGTCCTGCTGCTGGGATCCCCAGCGATCAGTAATTTGCAAGAGAACCTGGCATCAAGTGTTACATGCAGCACCACCACAGGGGAAATGAAGCATTACACCGAGCCCATTGAAATCAACGAGCTGTCTATGTAATGCACGGACGTATTGAGTCCTCCAGAGAGAGAGACACACTTTGTAGCCACTCTCTGCTCCCGCTAAGAGGTCCTGAAGAGGTCCCCCCTCTATTAACTAAGAAGACGTTAGAAAGACAGGGCCCCCCACTCCGACAGCTCATCGGCGATCGCGGGGTGACGATGGTTCTCATGGCAGCCCAGGGGCCTAATGCAGGCCCCCAGGTCTTCCTGCACTCTGCTTCTGGCACGGCTTAACAGGAGCCTGTAAAAATGACAATTTACTGCAATACATATAGTATTGCAGTGTATTGTACCAGCGATCTAATGAGTGCTGGTTCAAGTCCCCTAGGGGGCTTATAAAATGTGTAAAAAAAAAAGTTTAATAAAGTTTTTAGTAGTGTAAAAAAAATATTAAAAGTAAAAAAAAAAACAACCCTGTTCGCATTTTTCCTCAAGTATTGTAAAAAATAAACAAATTAACAAAATTGGTATTGGCGCGTATGTAAAAGTCTGAACTATTACAATATAGCATTATTTAGCGGTGAACTCCGTATAAAATAAAGACTTAAAACTCCAGAATTGCTGTTTTTTGGTCACTTAATATCCCACAAAAATGAAATATAAAGTGATCAAAAAGTCTCATGTACCCCGCAACGGTACCAATAGAAACAACAGCTCGTCCCACAAATAATAAGCCCTCATACCGCTCAATCGCCGGAAAAATATAAAAGTTATGGCTCTCAGAATGTGGCGACAAAACACAAATTTTATTTTTAACAATTCGTTTCCTCCTTGTAAAAGTAGTAAAACATAAAAAAAACTATATAAATTTGGTATCGCTGTAATCGTATTGACCGGTAGAATAAACCTAACATGTCATTTTTACCGTACAATGAAAGACGTAAAAAAATAAGCCACTCAAAAGATTGAGGAATATCAATAAATGATACAGTGAAAAACTACAACTCGTGCCGAAAAAAACAACTCTAACTACAACACGACTAAAAAAATAAAAAAAAGATATGGCTTTTGGAAAGTGGGAAGGAAAAAAATGAAAATCGAAAATCCCAAAAATGGCTTTGATGGGAAAGGGTTAATTAAATAATGAAATAAATAAATGCTTTCCTGAATGGGGAGAGATAGGGCATGACCACACGTGGCGGATTTCCTCCGCAACTGTCCGCATCAATGCCGCACAGAATCTGCGTTGCAGATTCTGCTGCGGATCTGCACAAAATGTGCAGTAAATTGATGCGGACTAGCTGCTGCGGACTGCGGGAAAAGTGCTTCCCTTCAGTGCAGGATAGAGAGAAGGGACAGCACTTTCCCTTGTGAAAGTCAAAGAAATTCATACTTACCGCCCGTTGTCTTGGTGACGCGTCCCTCCTTCGGCATCCAGCCCGACCTCCCTGGATGACGCGGCAGTCCATGTGACCGCTGCAGCCTGTTATTAGCCTGTGATTGGCTGCAGCCGTCACTTAGACTGAAACGTCATCCTGGGAGGCCGGACTGGAGACAGAAGCAGGGAGTTCTCGGTAAGTATGAACTTCATTTTTTTTTACAGATAGATGTATATTGGGATCGGTAGTCACTGTCCCGGGTGCAGAAACAGTTACTGCCGATCGCTTAACTCTTTCAGCACCCTGGACAGTGACTATTTACTGACGTCTCCTAGCAACGCTCCCGTCATTACGGGAGCCCCATTGACTTCCTCAGTCTGGCTGTAGACCTAGAAATACATAGGTCCAGCCAGAATGAAGAAATGTCAAGTTAAAAAAGCAAGACGGATCCGCAGCACACATAACATGTGCATGACAGCTGCGGACTTCATTGCGGAAATTAGAATCTCCATTGAAGTCAATGGAGAAATTCCGCCATGAGTCCGCCACTGCTCCGCAACAGACAGAGCATGCTGCGGACACCAAATTCCGCTCCGCAGCCTATGCTCCGCAGCGGAATTTTACGCCTCGTCTAAACGAACACTGCTAAATTAAAGTGTAAGTCAATGGACAAACGGCTCCGCTGCGGATTAACGCTGCGGAGCGTCCGCAGCGGAATTTAAGTGAAATTCCGCCACGTGTGAACCCAGCCATATGTGTCGATGGCTAGCTCTATTCTGTAGACACATTGGTCCAGGTTCTACCCCTCCAGGAGCAACCAGGATTAACTGAGGAATTTGTAAGGAGTTTAATTAACCCCAACCGTGCTGATATTTGAGACCATGTGACTGATGTGGCACTGTGACTGTATGATGACAATGTGCTGTGTGTATATTGTATGTGGGTCACGGAATAGAGCAGGTCTGCAGCTCTGCCGGGAGTTTACCAGCTCATATACAACAGCATTAGTGGCCCGCGCCGCTCTCCTTATAAGGCCGTCTATGTCTCTCACACTGCGGGTATGCTCGGTGCCAACTGTCTGTTTTATGTTTTGTACTGTTCCCCTCCATCATCGCAAGGGCCGGGAGATCAGACCGTGCCGTGCATAATGTTTATGGCAAATGCAATTCTCCCATTCTTCAAAGTCATGCATACATTATTGGGATCAGAGGTCAGTATTGGAAGATGTTCAGCAGGAACAGGTGCTAAGTTTGGGAAGTGAGTGAAT
Organism: Rhinoderma darwinii; assembly: GCF_050947455.1. Lineage (NCBI taxonomy): Eukaryota > Metazoa > Chordata > Amphibia > Anura > Rhinodermatidae > Rhinoderma > Rhinoderma darwinii. The sequence continues at coordinate 131,978,610 of NC_134693.1, forward strand.
TTAAAAAGGAAATATAACCCCTAGGGGCCATGGTTCGCCGGGTTCATGTTCCTGGTGTCACCAAGGTTCAAACCAAAGTTGCCTGTCATGTGAGCAATCCAGAAAGGATTAAAGGATCAATTTATGATGACCTCCACATTGGCGATCGGTTACATTTGTAACAGGATCATCTCTAGATGATCGCTGGTTGCTGTCCCACAGGGCTCCAATGGGTGAGTGAAACACTATGGCTCATTGCTGGCTATGGCTCATTGGGAATATTGTATGGTTAGCAGTGGTCTCCAACCTGTAGCTCTACGTTTGGAAACTACAACTCCCAGCATGCCCTGAAAGCCATGCTGTGGGCTGTATTCTTTGAACAACTGGAGAGAGCCCCAAATTGGAGACCACTGCATGAAAGAATTATGATCAGCGATCCTAATGATGCTGTAAGCTCCTAAGCTCCCTCTAGTGGTAGCTGTGGAAAACCAGAATTTAATCATTTAAAGTGACTCTCTAGTCTGAGGACAAAATTATAAATACAATAGGGTATATGGAGTAATATTACCTGGTGAACTTCAGTTGTCCCCCTATGCCGAGGATCCACTGTTTTAGGGTGCCCTTTTTGTCATCTCAAATGGCCACAGTGCTTCTCAGACTGAGTCTAAGACACTCCCTCTGTTCACTGATTGGCTAGAACTGCTCATGTGAGCAGCTCTGGCCAATATGAGAACAGTGGGAGTGTCTAAGACTAAGTCTAAGGAGCGCTGCAGCCATTTTGGGACAGTACAGAGGGGACCTTAAAACGGGGAATCCATGGTAGAGGGGCCTAGCAGGAGGGCATCAGATATTTACTCTGTATACATCATCACATATAAAATGTTATCCCAGGACTGGAGAAATGTCTAATGCATTCTATGTCTATGCAGAAGATTTGGAGCTTTATGTCAGAACAACCAAGCTCCAGCCTCTATAGAGTAATCCGCACAGAGTATTGGCCCAAAAAACAATATGATGTAAAAAGCTGGTCAGTCAGTTTAAATTTGACCTTGCCCCCTTCCTCTAATACTAGAAGAAAGTCAGTGTTATGGAATTGCTATGCGAGCGATTCCCCAAAGGCTGCAGGAGACTCCCGGAAGCGAGCATGCAAATGAATCCGCAATCTCAAATCCGTCACAACTCTGATCAACAGAGTCTAAGGTTTTCGCTAGAGCCCACCGCAAGGCAGGATGGTTTTTGCTGAATAGAACCCAGGTTGTTTTAGAATAGTTCTAAATAAGAGGTGCAATGCAGGCAATACCAGAACACATAAGAAGACAGCCAGAGGGTAAACAGAAAATCCAATTCAGAAAGCAAGTGGATATCAGGTACAGCAGAGGTCAGAACCAGCCAGAAGCAGATATTCCAAGTCAGTAAACAAGGGGTTATCCAGAGATAAGCCGAGGTCAGTTTCCAAGAAGTCCAGAAGTCAGAGGTATAGGGTGTTGTCAGAAGCTTGATCAAAACACCTGAAGACTAGTAAATCACAAGCAAAGGACAAGTGGAGGAAGCCAGATATAAATACTCCAGCCTTACCTCTAATAGGGAGAAAGACAGAGAACAGAGATAGGCTTAAAGTAAAACCAGAACCGCCCAAGAGCTAGATCAGTAGTCAAGGCGATCTTAAAGGAACAGACGTTTCCTAACAGCCAGTGCACGAGGGAAGGGTTATTCAAGGACTCTATGAACTCCAGAAAAGACACAATACCATACAATTTAGTTCTCTTCCATCGGAAGCCTACATCATTGAAACATTGCATGTAAAAATAACTGAATGTAGACAACACCTACTCCCATTGCATAAACTATATCCCAGTCCTGCCCCCAAGAAGCAGACGTACTTTCCCACAAGGCACCTGCCACCTCTCATACCTAATTGAAAATTGTTCTCTGGGCCCCATTGCAATAATCCATGACAGGCACTATGGCAGGTTAGTCAATGAATGTGAGGGAGAATGTGACACTCCATCCTTCAACTCAACCAGATTTAGGTGAGAACCCATTATGGTGTAGAATGAGCAACCGTTAAAAAGTTGTATATGCTTGGGAATTTTTAGTAGTTCTGGAAACTCAAAGCAGCTCTACAATGTGAGAACCCCACCAAACTACGTCCTATATCTCATCTTCGTAGCCCATGGGTGGAGTGGAATACAGAAGTTAGGCTTCGTTCACATCTGCATCAGGGCTCCATTCAGAAGTTCTGTCTGAGATTTCTGTCAAAACGGAACCCTGACTGAAACAAACGCAAACCATAGGTTTCCGTTTGCATCACCATTGATTTAATTGGTGACGGATCCGGTGCAAATGGTTTCCATTTGTCTCAATTGTGCAAGGGTTCCGCTGTTTTGACGGAATAAGTAACGTAGTCAACTGCGCTATTCATTCCGTCAAAACGACGGAACCCTTGCACAACGGAGACAAACTGAAACCATTTGCACCGGATCCATCACTATTGAAATCAATGGTCATGCAAACGGAAACCTATGGTTTGCGTTTGTTTCAGTCAGGGTTCCGTTCTGACAGAAAGCTCATACGGAACGGAGCCGTGACGCAGATGTGAACAAAGCCTTAACTGCTTTAAGTACCCATTGTTTATATAATATTAAGAAATACTAATGTTGACTTTTAGGATCCAGAAAGTAGAACAGAGTGAGCCCTGGCTGAGTGAGGCAGGAGGAGGGCGAGTCGTGTAGTGTTGCTGCACCCGAGATGAATCAGAGATGCAGAGCGGAGATTAACCTCCTAGTAATGGAAGCTTTGTCTGTGATACTCGTGAAAAATTGAATTTTTGCATGGAGCGGTCTGACCCACAGGAAGCGTCTACGTGTTGTGTTTGGTTTGTGAACAGTAATTTGTTGGATTTGGATTTCAATGTAAAAACCTTCTAAAGAGGCATTCACAAGCGAACAGCCAAGAGAAGGTCTTCATGTCCACACAGCATCAGTCCAGACGGTCTCATGTATGAAAAAGCGGCCTTGTTGTCCATAGCAGCCAATCAGCATGCAGCTTTTATGAAAAAAACTATGCTGGAAAAAGTTAAACTTCATTCTGATCGGTTGACTTGGCATACTTATACTTTGAATTCCACTTGCATGGCATTTTAATAAGCCCCGCCCATTTTCAAATGGAAGCGCCCCCAAAATGCCCAGAAACATAAAAACTAACATAAACCCCCGACCACCCCTTTCAGGACTATTAGGGTATGTTCACACACTCTATTTACGGACGTAATTCGGGCGTTTTTTCCCCGAATTACGTCCGAAATAGCGGCTCCAAAGCGTCAGCAAACATCTGCCCATTCATTCATTCTGTGCAGACGGTCATTTTTTTACACCGCTGTCAAAAGGCGGGGCGTAAAAAAGACGCCCGCATCAAAGAAGTGCCTGTCACTTCTTCAGACGTAAATGGAGCCATTTTCCATTGACTCCATGGAAAAACAGCTCCATTTACGTCCGTAATGGGCGCAGCGAAATAGCGCCTCAACATGCCATAACGTCTGAAATGCCGGAGCTGTTTTCTCCTGAAAACAGCCCCGTAATTTCAGCCGTTACGGAAGCTGCCGTGTGAACATACCCTTAGCTGCTATTCTATGTTCACAAGCCCAAATCTTCCCTGACACAATCTTGATTATATGAGGACCTTAGTTTTGGGAACTATGGGTAGATAATGAAAATGTTCTACTTAAAGGGCATCTCCATCTAAAATTATTTTTACAAAAAAAGATTAACATAACAGTAAGTGATAGCGAACAACATGGTTTCAAAGCTTCATTGCCCGTTCTGGACCCTTAACTTAGTGCCCATTGAGCCATAAATGCTGGTTGCTATGGATACATTTTTCTGATGAACCCATATTATAGGCTTTGGTTGTTAGGCAGAGTATCCATAGCAACCATTCTGTCTAAATGGCTCAGCCGTTACTGCAGACTGCTTCTGTACTGACAGCCAGGGCTGGGTTATAACATGGGCTAAGGGAGCAATTCCCCCAGGCCATATTATGTATCATTCACACTGCGTTTGAGCCGTCCGTCAGAAGTATGCATTGTGAGCTTTTCTACTTTTATACCTCCGACGGAAGGCTCCGACATATGCCACTGTATAGGTATACCATGACATATGTCATCCATAGGGTCCCATTGTTTATGCAGGTTTTTTTTTTTACTGGATACCTCTCTATGGAATAGCGTAGCTGAATACGCTATGCCATACTGTAAAAAAATATATATATACCGACCCATGACCCCTCCCTGACGTTTACCCAACGTGTGCCACAAGAGTGTCCTTTTGGAAAATAGGGACCTATGGATATATTTGGTGTATGCGACAGGAGCTTTTCCTACGCACACGCCGAATATACATTGCAAACGCAGTATGAATAGAGCCCAAGAGCCATCACTAGCCCACTCCTACCACCTATAGCCAGTCCATAACAGGGCCTATGAAACCCAAAGATGAACCACAAAAAAAACACTCTGCCTCACTGGCAGCCATGGTAAATGGCGGTACTTTTTATGTACTCTATGGCAGTGTTATTTGGGCATTGTTTGGCTATTGATCCGACGCCTAATTCTTCTTTTGCCCCCCCCCCCATCCAAGAGAATGGGGGCGGAGCCCGCAAAATGCTTTGCCATCCGTAGATCCTGCCCTTCTGACAGCAGAATAGGTGGCGTGCAGCATTGCCAATCCATGCCAATCCGCATGTCAGCTGAGGCACATCCCTGTAACGTCACCATACGCTCTGACTAAATAGCCCAGTCCTTGTAATGTAGCAGAGTTGCATTTCAGAATTCCAGATCATGGACAGCTGCTTTCATCATCAGGACGCGGCTCGTGTCTGGGAAGTTGTGAATTCCTTCCTTATCTGGGCGTTATTCAGTGAGCTCCAGGAGCTTTCCAAATCCCAAAGATTGAATATTTATTTTAAACCTGAATTTCAGAACTGTTATATCAATTCCCTCGATTGTTATCATAGGGAGCAATTTTATAATATTAGCAAACTATTAGCAAACTACAGATCAGGGGCGAATTTAGAGAGACCTGGACCCGTGACTAATTATTACGTCATGATATACTTAAAGGGGTTGTACAGGTTTAGAAAAACATGGCTGCTTTTTTCCCAGAAACAGCGCCAGACCTGTCCATGAGTTGTGTCTGGTATTGCAGTTCACCTCTATTATTGTGACTAAGGCTAAGCTGCAATACCACACTCAACCTGTAGACAGGTATGGCCCATTTTTGAAAGAACGCAGCCATGTTTTACTAGTCCTGCACAACACCTTTATTTTGAGTGAGGCTTTCATATAAGATAATAAATAAATGGAATATTACAAAAACTCGGACCTTTTAAAGGAATGCGTCATCTAAAACTTAGCTATTGTTTAAATCAAATATTTATGTTAAATGTATTTTTTAAGAATTTTTGGCGATTTTTAATTTTTATTTTTTATGTCATTGTCTATCATAAATAATAATCCTGAAATCCTGCAGTTTTCACTCTGGCCACTGAGCCTTACGATAGAGTGACCCTTCCTGTTCTGTAGAGATCACTTCTCAGTATCATCTTATTATAATCACAGGCAGGATTACACTGACAGACAACACCTTGTAACGGCCGCGGTCGCAGACCGACGACTTTGCTTACCTGCTTACAGCCGCAACCACAGACCGCTCTCCTGTGGCCAACGTCTCCTTCCCCGAGACGTCAGCACATCCGGCTGCTCTGCCCTGTAGTGTCTGTTAGGGGGCACGCGCGCTCTCGTTCCCAGCCTTAGGCCTCATTTACACGAGCGTAATATACGCGCGTGCTTTTCACGCGTGTCGTACGCACCTATATTACTCTATGGGGCAGTGCAGACGATGCGTGAATTTTGCGCAGCGCGAGTGCGTTGCGTAAAACTCACGACATGTTCTATAATCGTGCGTTTTTCGCGCATCACGCACCCATTGAAGTCAATGGGTGCGTGAAAACCACGCATGCCGCACGGAATCACTTCCGTGCGAACTACGTGATTCGCGCAAGAGCTGTCAAACTGAATGTAAACAGAAAAGCACCACGTGCTTTTCTGTTTACAAACATCTGAACGGAGTGTCTTAGACATGAGCGAACCGAACTTTACCGGGTTCGGCCGAACTCGTTTTGACCGAACCCGGCAGGAGACCGTCACTGTGCAGGGTGCTGAAAGAGTTAAACTGGTTCAGCACCCTGGACAGTGACTTCCGATTCCAATATACGTGAACGTGTAAAAAAAAAAAAAGTTCTGACTTACCGATAACTTCTGGCTTCTTCCTCCAGTCTGACCTCCCGGGATGACAATTCAGTCCAAGTGACAGCTGCAGCCAATCACAGGCCAAGCACAGGCTGCAGCGGTCACATGGACTGCCGCGTCATCCAGGGAGGTGGGGCCAGATGTCAAGAGAGGCGCGTCACCAAGGACGCGTCACCAAGGCAACGGCCGGGAAGTTCTCGGTAAGTACGAACCTCTTTTTTTTTAAACAGGTTACTCGATATGGTGATCGGAATGCACTGTCGAGGGTGCTGAAAGAGTTGCTGCTGATCAGTTAACTCTTTCAGCACCATGGACAGTGACTGACGTCGACTAGCCTCATCTCTATGATGGCGGCTGCGCGAAAATCACGCAGCCGCGCATCATACACGGATGACACACGGAGCTGTCAAGTGCCTTTTGCGCACGCAAAACGCTGCGTTTTTTGCGCGCGCAAAACGCACACACTCGTGTAAATCAGGCCTTAAAGGACCAGCGCGCGCATATGTAATTAATTCCTTATTCCCAGATCCCTGCCCTTTCATACTTGCCTGAGTGTTGTTGTGTATGCCCATGTTAGTCTTGCAAATGGTCCCTTAGTCGAATCCTGTTCCCGGTGTTGCCGTGCCTCTACCTGTATCCCGTGCTTTGTTTGTTCCTGAGCCTTTTCTAGTGTTGGAGTCGATTTGTGTCATTCGTTACGCCTACTATTATACACCACGTCTGGTGTCACCTGCCCCACCTGCTGTCACACACCACGTCTGGTGTCATCTGCCACTCCTGGTATCATCCACCACGTCTGGCACTATTTGCCACGTCCAGTCCCATCTGTGCCAAAGCCTCTGCTACTGTCTGGACTATCTCAGGTACCCTTGAGCTAAGAACTTTGTATAGACTTTGTATAGACTGTGAGTTGGCCAGCTGCCACTCCGCTACGGCGGAGCGGCCTAGTGAGTCCACATAGCCCTAGATCGTGACACACCTGTATATAGATAACACAGGATCCACCATTCACAATAGACTGACCCTTCCTGTTCTATAGAGATCACTTCTCAGTATCATATTTTTATCATCACAGGCAGGATTGCATTGACAGGTAAGGCTTCATTCACATCTGCGTCAGGGCTCCGTTCCGACGCTCCATCTGAGATTTCCGTCGGAACAGAGCCCTGACTGACACAACGGAAACCATAGGTTTCCATTTCCATCAACTTTGATTTCAATGGTGACGGATCCGATGCCAATGGTTTCTGTTTATCTCCGTTGTGCAAGGGTTCCGTCGTTTTAACGGAATCAATACGCGCAAAAGGTACTTGACAGCTCCGTGTGTTATGATCATATGGTGCGCAGCTGCGTGCTTTTCACGCAGCCGCCATCATTATGACACTCTGTTTGTATGTTTGTAAACAGAAAAGCACGTGGTGCTTTTCTGTTTTCAATCATAGTTTTTACTGCTGTTGCGCGAATCACACGCGTCACACGGAAGTGCTTCCTTGTGCTGCGCGTGATTTTCACGCACCCATTGACTTCAATGGGTGCGTGATGCGCGAAAATCACCGAAATAGAGGACCTCTCGTAAGTTTTACGCAGCGGACTCACGCTGCGCAAAAATCACTGACAGTCTGCACTGCCCCATAAACTAGCATAGGTCCGTGCAACGCGCGTGAAAAGCACGCGCGTTGCACGGACGTATTACACGTTCGTGTAAATCCGCCCTTACACTTATATTTAGATAACACCGGATCCACCATTGACAATAGACTGACCATTGCTGCTCTGTAGAGATCACTTCTCAGCAGTCCTCTCATTATCATCACATGCAGGATTACACTGACAGATAACACCTCTATATAGATAACACAGGATCCACCATTCATAATAGACTGACCCTTCCTGTTCTGTAGAGATCACTTCTCAGTATCATATTATTATCATCACAGTCAGGATTACAATGACAGATAAGGCTTCGTTCACATCTGAGTCAGGGTCCTGTACTGACGTTCCGTTGGAGCTGTTTCAGTCAGGGTCCCGTTCTGACAGGAAGCTCCAACGGAATGTCAGAACGGGACCCTGACGCAGATGTGAACGAAGCCTAACAACTATATATATATAGATAACACAGGATCCACCATTCATAATACATGATGGACCCAGCTCTCCTCCTCCACCTCCCTGCACAGGTCACACAGCATGCCTACTGTTCACAGGTTTCTATGCTCCAGGCGGCTGCTGTAAAGCATTTCTCTAAATGCTGTTAACAGCAGGTCAGACAAGATGACTTCCTCCATAATCATTTATGGAAAATAGAATTTTAAAAAATGTACAATCAAAAAATAAAAACAGATTATAAAAAAAGATTATGTTTCAGTATCTGTTTTTAATTTTTTTTTAAAAATTGTATGTGATACATTCCCTTTAAACATGGTATTTTTAAAAAAATATATATTTTAAGGGGGAAACGCTCTTTAAAATGTTGGCAATAATGAACTAACATATGGACTAATTGGTCATCGGGTTACCAGTTGGCACAAGTTCACTTGACCCCTTTATCTCTCTTCAACTGGATTAAGAGTTGCGCTCATTCCAGGCATATTTGTTTTCTTACATAATGACATAGCGACACAGAGGCCACCATGTCCCAAGTGTGGAAGTCATCACAGCTCTCGGGCTTGTACTGGGACTTGTAATTGCTGGTAATTTGTCATTGTTTAGTTATTTAGGACTGTGACATGTCAGCAACAGGGGAGAAGATAAGTCCAGAAGAGGCTGGACGCAGCTGCAGGCTTGAGGGAAGCCGACATGACCGTCCTGGTAGGGAAAGGGTTAATGTTAAGAGGTGAGGGAAAGGTGAAGAAGCTGAAGGAGGGACGGGGAGGAGCTAGGGGGGACGGGGGGGCCGTTACTGCGCTTCCCGCTGTTTCTCGGCATTGAGCCGGAAGCAGCGGGAGGAGTAGTACACAAGAAGCAAAGCTCCCCGTTGCCCGGCTTTTTAGTATGGCAGAGGCCCTGATTTTAGAGCGGCTGCGTGCCGCTGCTGTGCACCACGGTCCCGGATGGCTGGAGGAGACCGTGGCTGCATTAACGCGGATCCCGGACGCCGTTTCGCCACGTCGGGCACGGCGTTCGGGGTCTGTTGTAAGGGACAGGCTCCCCTCCCCCGGCCCCCCTACGAGCATGGCTATGGCGGCGGGGGGGGAGTCGGCAACAACCGCTCCTGCGCTGGGCAGGCAGAGAGCGGTAGCAGGGGTGACGGCGATGCAGGCTGTGTCGACCCGTCCCTCTCGGCGGTCCCGACCTCCAGAGCGCCTGAGTCCGGAGGTAGTCCCGCGGACACGGCGTCGCAGAGGGAGCCCGATCCCGGACGCTGCAGGCCAGGCAGCTGGGAGGACCGCCCCTTCCCAGGCCCTGCGTCCTGGCAGGAATCCCAGGCCGCGACGGGGTCCGGCGGTAAGCAGGGAGTCGCAGGCCGGGCTCCCTGTCACCCCTCCCCCATCAGATGGAAGATGTCAAGAGCAAGGTACGGCCGCCCCGCATGGTGATGTTCCGGCCAGGGGGCAGGCTTCGTCAGGATCGTCTAGACGGACGACTAGATCTGCAGCGACGTCGAGGCAACAGGTCCGGTCGGAAGTCTGGGTCCCGGCGGTCGGGCGGCAGGTTGCCGGCCCATCGGTCAGCGCGTCCTCATCCCCTTTCCGAAGAGGTCGTTGGGAGGGACAGTCGTCGGCGAGAGAAGAACTGGAGGAAGGTGAACTGGACGTCTATCGTCGAGGTCAGGATGGTCCGGCTGACGGGAACACAGCGCCTGTGCAGCCCGGTGAGTGTATAACTCCTTTATTGTCTTATCCAGCGATTTTTATGTCGGGTGTCGGCGGGGGGGCTGCTAGCATAGCATCGGGGGCCGGTAGTGGCGCGGGCGGACGCGACGGAGCGGGTTTGGCAGATTTAGTGGGTTGCTTACGGGAGCTGGTGGGGCGCCTGGATAGGGCCGCGGCGCCGGTAGTAACGGAAGTGTCCCCTGCGGTAGTTTGGGAAGGCCCCAGGGAAGTGGGATCGTTGCAGGCGCGTCCTGTGGTGGCGGTTAGAGAGGCGGTCGCGGTGTCGGTGCAGACTGAGGCACAGAAGGACGGCGATCGAGTGCGCATGGACGATCGTGCTCGGGGGGAGGTGTATGTTTGTTTTGAGGGTCCGTTGGGGGCGCATTTAAAGCAGGAGGTGCGTGATCGGATCTGGAAAGATGAATATGTTGAAATTTTTTCTCTCTTGCCGCTGGCTAAATTCAATTTGGATAAGAGCAAGCGGGATGAGAGTAAAAAGGACGAGGAGGAACGGCGGCGGTATAGGCTTATCCCGCAGACGTTCGTTAATTGGTCGCAGGCGTTCGCCATATTGGCTAGTGTGATAGGGGAAAAGGCGCCGGAAAATTGTTCGGCGTTATTTTGTTATTTTGATGCTATTGGGGAGGCTCATAGGGCGTATGGGGGTCAGGCGTGGCTGCGATATGATGAGCAATTCCGTCAGCGGAAGGCGGTTCGGCCGGCGATTCGGTGGGACCAGAAGGATATTGCTCTCTGGTTACGGGTTACGGTTCCGGTTAGGCAGCCCTTTCCCGGGAGCGGTGGCCAGGGAGGCCAGACTAGTCAGAGTGGACCAAGCGGCGGGGGAAAGGCGGGGTTTTGCTGGCAATTCAATGAAGGCCAGTGTAAGTTCGGGGCCACGTGCAAGTTCAAGCACGTGTGCTCCGAGTGTAATGGTGCATCACACGGGGCGGCAAAATGTCTGCGTAAAAAGAGGTCCGGGAACCAGCACGGGGCTGGTCAAGGGGGTGTCGCCGGTGAGGGTGGAAAGGATGGCCCCTTATCTAAATGAGTATCCGGATAGGGCGGCGGCTAAGTTGCTTTATGAAGGGTTTAGTGTTGGTTTTGTTATTCCTCCGCCTCCTTATGAGGTTCCGGTTACGCGGAGAAATTTAAAATCGGCTTACGTGCATGCGGAAGTCGTGTCGGAAAAGTTGTTAAAAGAAGTTTCGTTGGGGCGCATGTCGGGGCCATTTGTGGAGTCGCCGGTGAAAGATTTAGTTGTGTCCCCTTTGGGTATTGTCCCTAAACGCGAGCCCGGAAAGTTTCGTTTGATTCAACATTTATCGTATCCCAAAGGTTCGTCGGTAAACGACGGGATTGATCACGAGTTGTGTTCCGTAGTTTATACCTCATTCGATAAGGCGGTGGGGTTAGTGCGGGCTGCGGGTCCGGGGGCGCTGCTAGCAAAAACCGACATCGAGGCGGCGTTCAGGTTGTTGCCGGTGCATCCAGAAAGCCAACGGCTGTTGGGCTGTTTTTGGAATGGGGCCTTTTACGTAGATCGGTGCCTTCCGATGGGGTGTTCTCTTTCTTGTGCATACTTCGAGGCGTTTAGTAGCTTCGTGGAGTGGGTAACGAGGGGAGTATCCGGGGTCGATTCGTTGATCCATTACTTAGATGATTTTTTGTGCGTTGGCCCGGGGGGTTCGCCGGTTTGCGGTAACTTGCTTCATGCCCTGCAGAAGGTGGCGAGGGATTTTGGGATCCCTTTGGCGCCGGAAAAAACGGAGGGCCCGGTAGCGACGATTTGTTTCTTGGGAATCGAAATTGACTCGGTGGCAATGGAGTGTCGGCTCCCGGCGGATAAGCTGGGTGCTTTGAGGCTGGAGGTGCGACGGGCTTGTAGAAGGAAGAAAATGTCGTTGAGGGAGCTTCAGTCGCTGCTGGGGAAGTTGAATTTCGCCTGCCGGATTATGCCGATGGGGAGGGTGTTTGGTAGAAGGTTGGCGGCGGCAACGGCGGGAGTGCGGGCGCCGCATCATTTTGTGAGGCTCAAGGAGGAGCACCGAGCTGATCTTCAGGTTTGGGATGACTTCTTGGGCCAGTACAATGGTCGCTCGCTATGGATGGCCCCAGCGCAGGATACGAGTGATCTGAATATTTTCACGGATGCGGCTGGGGCGGGTGGCTTTGGAGCTTACGGGGGAGGTCCGTGGTGCGCAGGTCAATGGCCGGCTAGCTGGGTGTCCAGTGGATTGACGCGGAATCTGGCCCTGCTCGAGCTGTTTCCCATCGTGGTGGCGGCTACCATTTGGGGGGACAGGCTCAGGGATAAGAAGGTCCGTTTTTACTGCGACAACATGGGTGTGGTGCTTGCCATTAATAACATCACGGCGTCCTCTCCTCCGGTAGTTCAATTGTTGCGACATTTAGTGTTGGTGTGTTTGTCGCTGAACGCGTGGGTGGTGGCGGTGCATGTCCCGGGTGTACGGAATTGTGTTGCTGATGCTCTTTCTCGCTCGCAGTGGGACCGGTTTCGGCAATTGGCTCCGGGAGCGGAACGTATTGGTTTGGCGTGTCCGGATCATCTATGGGATCTGGTATCGGTCCCGTAGAGCAGCTGTTACAAAGGTCTTTGGCGGGCACGACGTGGAGGGCTTATGCTGCTTGTTGGAGGCAGTGGGAGGAGTGGGTAAGAGAGTTGGGTGATGTCAATACGGATAGAGACAGGTTGGTGGCACTTTTGTATTGGTTAGGGGATGCCTGGGAGGCGGGGTTTTCAGTAGCGAAGGTGAACCGGTTTATATCCGCGGTGGCGTTTGGGCTTAAGTTGCGGGGCTTGCGGGATGTATCGAAGGAATTTCTGGTATCGCAGGCTTTGAAGGGGTTGCGCAGAGGTAGGGTGGAGGCGGATAGTAGAAGGCCGGTGTCGTTTGCTTTGCTGGGCTTGTTGGGTGGTTCATTGGCATCGGTATGTCGTTCTTCAGATGAAATGGATTTGTTTCGGTTGGCTTTCTCGTTGGCGTTCTTCGGAGCATTTAGAATAGGTGAGTTGGTGTCGCCAAGTACTAAACAGGCAGGGGGGCTGAGATCTGGGGAGGTGAGCCTTTTTGCAGATCGGTTGGAGGTATGGTTGCGTAGATCAAAAACTGACCAATTAGGGAAGGGAAAACTGATAGTTTTGTTCGCTCTCCCGGGGTCGGTCATGTGCCCAGTAGAGTGCATGCGTGGTTTTACAAAAAACAGGGGGTCTCCAGATTTGCCTTTGTTATGTCATGTGGACGGGTCGTTCTTGTCCAGGTTTCAGTTTGGAGCTGTTTTTAAAAAATGTTTGACGGCGGTTGGGGTTGCGGCAGGCTCATATTCATCTCATTCCTTCCGGATTGGCGCAGCAACGGAAGCAGGGCGCTGGGGGTTGGATGATGAGGGGGTGAGGCGTATTGGTCGTTGGGAGTCTAAAAGGTTTAAGTCCTATGTCCGCCCCCATATGTTGTAATTTTGTTGTTTATGCTTGCAAATGTATATGGTGGTGCCTAACTGTGTTTTCCGTTTCAGATTCGCCTCCTTGTCTGGTGTGGTTGATGGGTCATTCGTACGTGCACTGGGGGGCTTTGAGGGCGGACGTCCGCCCGGATGGTCGCCAGTTGCGCATTCCGCGACAGGATGCGGTTGTGCATTGGCTGGGGTTTAGAGGTATGTCGTGGAACAGGGTGTTGGCGGAATTCCAGACATATGTGCGGCTTGATAGGGTTCCGGAGGTTTTAGTGTTGCACGTGGGTGGGAATGACTTAGGAGTCCGCCCTTTTCGTGAGTTGGTGCGGGATATCAAACATGATTTGTTGTGTTTGTGGGTATCTTATCCCAAGTTGGTGGTAGTGTGGTCGGACATAGTCCCAAGGAAGCATTGGCGGTTAGCTAGATCGGTGGAGAGAGTCAATAAGGCTCGGATAAAAGTTAACCGGGCGGTGTCCCGTTTTGTGGCAAAGAACGGGGGCATTTGCGTGAGGCATAGGGATTTGGAGTCAGGATTGGGGAATTTCTGGAGGAGTGACGGGGTTCATCTGACCGAGGTTGGCATTGATATTTGGAGCTTGGCTATAGCAGAAGGCATAGAAAGGGCGGTGGTGGTGTGGAGGAACTCACAGGCTTAAGGTGGTCAAGGCCTGTTTCGCGGTGGCGGGGGGAGTCCTTGAGGCCAGTCAGTACAAAATGGTGGGGGGGTCGCATCGGGGGTATGCGTCCCCCAAAAAAGGTACATGGTTGAAGACTTCATCGGGTGTTATCCCTTTGAAGTGGTCTTCTGGTAGAAGGTATGTCACTTGAAGGCTTCATCGGGTGTTATCCCTTTGAAGTGGACTTCTAGTGGTCGGTATATCACTTGAGGGCTTCAACGGGTGTTATCCCCTTGAAGTGGACTTCTAGTGGGTGGAGCCATCTGCAGAGGTGAACGGTGCTTCCGAGCTGGTTTACGGCTGGAGGTAATTAGTGGTTTGCAGATGGCTAATTCGGTGTGTTCTTGAAAGGAACATCTGAAGGGGCTTCAAGGACTTCCTCTGCTCGGGTTAATGTTAACGTTTAATGGTTATTTATGATTCTGACCCATGTTGGGTCATGTGAATTATTAGGAGGAATTCTCTGGTGGATTCCTAACTAGTTATCCGAATGTTTCGGATTTAAATTGTTTTTATAAAACTGTGAAATTAATAAACGGCTGCTGTGGCCATTTCACATCCAACCTCGGTGTCATGTGTCGTTACTAAATGGGGGTGGGGGATAGTATGGTTTAAGGTTAACACACGACTCTACCTAGGCAGGTCAAGAAGAGGCTGGACGCAGCTGCAGGCTTGAGGGAAGCCGACATGACCGTCCTGGTAGGGAAAGGGTTAATGTTAAGAGGTGAGGGAAAGGTGAAGAAGCTGAAGGAGGGACGGGGAGGAGCTAGGGGGGACGGGGGGGCCGTTACTGCGCTTCCCGCTGTTTCTCGGCATTGAGCCGGAAGCAGCGGGAGGAGTAGTACACAAGAAGCAAAGCTCCCACCCTCCCACCCTTGTTTTGTTACTCCTTAGGTCTTCTGTACGTCCGTATATGAGCGTTGTGTTTTATTTTGTGTGTTTATTTAACATGTTTTTCTTTTTTCCGGAGTAGGTTCTGTTGTCATGGCAGCTGGCGGGGGGAGTCCTTGAGGCCAGTCAGTACAAAATGGTGGGGGGGTCGCATCGGGGGTATGCGTCCCCCAAAAAAGGTACATGGTTGAAGACTTCATCGGGTGTTATCCCTTTGAAGTGGTCTTCTGGTAGAAGGTATGTCACTTGAAGGCTTCATCGGGTGTTATCCCTTTGAAGTGGACTTCTAGTGGTCGGTATATCACTTGAGGGCTTCAACGGGTGTTATCCCCTTGAAGTGGACTTCTAGTGGGTGGAGCCATCTGCAGAGGTGAACGGTGCTTCCGAGCTGGTTTACGGCTGGAGGTAATTAGTGGTTTGCAGATGGCTAATTCGGTGTGTTCTTGAAAGGAACATCTGAAGGGGCTTCAAGGACTTCCTCTGCTCGGGTTAATGTTAACGTTTAATGGTTATTTATGATTCTGACCCATGTTGGGTCATGTGAATTATTAGGAGGAATTCTCTGGTGGATTCCTAACTAGTTATCCGAATGTTTCGGATTTAAATTGTTTTTATAAAACTGTGAAATTAATAAACGGCTGCTGTGGCCATTTCACATCCAACCTCGGTGTCATGTGTCGTTACTAAATGGGGGTGGGGGATAGTATGGTTTAAGGTTAACACACGACTCTACCTAGGCAGGTCAAGATACAACAGGGACTCAGCAAATGGTCATTGTATTGTAATCTTAAACCACATGGTGTAGTGAGAGGGGTCCGGCGGGGTCCTGCTGGGAGGCTGCAGAGGGTATCCAGTGTTTGTTAAATCAGAGTTGTTTGTGTGCTGGGCAGATATACGACTTTACATGGGGTGCCCTGCTGTGGTTGGTGAAACTAACTCACCAAGTGCCACCGCCTGAAATACGGCCACTTTCAATAGGCCCCATTCACACTATCTAATGTTGTGGCTCCCTGCCTTGGTAGGGTTTACTCCTTCTGTCTAATAGGGCTGCAATATGGATGTGTATTATTGGAGTGGATTCTGAAATAAAAAATTTAATAAAAAAATTATAGAATTCGGCGAAACTGAATATAAATTGCTCAAAATCTACTTTGACCAAGGCTACAAGATTCCGATCCCCACAAATGAGCGCCCCCTACATTAGCGCCCCCTACATTAGCGCCCCCTACATGGCCTGGTCTTGGGAACTATTTCTAACCCCCCATTTAAATTCTAGCAATAATATTGTCTGGATCGGGGAGATTTTTGTGCAGGCCAGATAATGATTGGATCAGTGAATCTGATAATTGTTACAATTTACAGGTAGCAATTGTTGCTATGATCCAACATTTTTGGTTAAAATAAAAATTGCTATGGGTAAACCAAGTCTTACAAATATTCGCTGTGAAGTTAAATATTATCTATTGTAAATGTAACCCAATAGGGAAAACATGCCTAAAATTCAGGCGTAGGGTATGTAGCAGTTGGAAGACAAACCCTGTAAATCACATCCAGTAAAATAAAATATTAGATACTATGGAAGCCAAAATGTAGCCATGCGGCTACATGTGAGCATATTCTTAAGGGCTCATTCAGACGAGCGTGATTCTCGTCCGTGTGCTGTGCGTTCAAACAACGCTCAGCTCATGAACCCATTGATTTTAATGGGGCTATTCACACATGCGTGAGTTTTCACGCAGCGAATGTCCGTCGCGTGAAACTGACTGCTTGTCCTGTATTGGTGTATGAAGTCAATGGGTGCGTAAAAAACACGGAGAGCAAACAGACGCACATCCATGTGCTGTCCGTGATTCTAAAAAAAAGTGCTTGCAAGTGCATGACAAACACATGCAGTGTGCTTTGCCACACGCAAAGCACACTGATGCAAAAACGCAAAGCCCACGGACAGATTTACGCACGTAAATCTGTCACGCTTGTGTGATTGTAGCCAAAGGGACAATTTTGCCCAAACCTAAACCCGTGCTATGCCTAGTGCAGGGCGTTGCATGACAGGGATTCTCTCTTCTGTGTCATTCTCCGCCCCCTCAGACCCTGCACTAGGTATAAAATGGTGTTTCAGTTTTGCCCGGAGTGTTCCTTTAGGGCATGACCACACGTGGCGGATTTCCTCCGCAACTGTCCGCATCAATGCCGCACCTAATCCGGGTTGCGGATTACGGCTGCGGATCTGCCCAAAATGTGCAGAAAATTGATGCGGACTAGCTGCTGCGGACTGCGGGAAAAGTGCTTCCCTTCTCCCTATCAGTGCAGGATAGAGAGAAGGTACAGCCCTTACCCTAGTGAAAGTAAACGAATTTCATACTTACCGGCCGTTGTCTTGGTGACGCGTCCCTCTTTCGGCATCCAGCCCGACCTCCCTGGATGACGCGCCAGTCCATGTGACCGCTGCAGCCTGTGCTTGGCCTGTGATTGGCTGCAGCCGTCACTTAGACTGAAACGTCATCCTGGGAGGCCGGACTGGAGACAGAAGCAGGGAGTTCTCGGTAAGTATGAACTTATATTTTTTTACAGGTTGCTGTATATTGGGATCGGTAGTCACTGTCCAGGGTGCAGAAACAGTTACTGCCGATCGCTTAACTCTTTCAGCACCCTGGACAGTGACTATTTACAGACGTCTCCTAGCAACGCTCCCGTCATTACGGGAGCCCCATTGACTTCCTCAGTCTGGCTGTAGACCTAGAAATACATAGGTCCAGCCAGAATGAAGAAATGTCAAGTTAAAAAAGCAAGACGCATCCGCAGCACACATAACATGTGCATGACAGCTGCGGACTTCATTGCGGAAATTAGAATATCCATTGAAGTCAATGGAGAAATTCCGCCATGAGTCCGCCACTGCTCCGCAACAGACAGAGCATGCTGCGGACACCAAATTCCGCTCCGCAGCCTATGCTCCGCAGCGGAATTTTACGCATCGTCTAAACGAACACTGCTAAATTAAAGTGGAAGTCAATGGAGAAACGGCTCCGCTGCGGATTAACGCTGCGGAGTGTCCGCAGCGGAATTTAAGTGAAATTCCGCCATGTGTGAACCCAGCCTTAAGCATGTGCAGGTGCAACAAGGGTTTACATACCCTACAGGTAGCCATTATGATGCTCGATAAGATAGGCCTCAGTTTAGGTTGGCCCCATAACCTAAGTCCACACTAGGCTCCCCTTCTCCACCAGCACCCCAATTTTTGCAAGAGAGAGACACATTTTGGAAAGGAAGGGACCACATATGCTCCTGTTTGATTAATGCTATGGGACCCGTGAAATATTTTACATTCATTCTGCAATCCATTCTTATCTGTCGGTGAAACATTTGGATTCATATAATCGTCCCGTGTCCATAATCACTTGAGAGATCCCCAGATCGTCCATTAGCAGACGTGACTAAAGAATTCTGGAAATGTATTGCTGTCCGACACTTTCCAAGTAAATATTTTCTCCACCGCCAGCCACACTCAAATAAAGGGAGGGAAGGACAGAAATCCAACTCTTTCCAGCCTGGAAATGTCCAGAGACCATCTTGTCTTCATTAATTTCTTGGCAGACCAGAGCTGCTGTGAGAAGTGGCGCAGTTTCCTCGTCCTGCACTCAGAGCTGGAGTAGAGCGGTTGCAGTCGTCTCAGTGCAGTTATTGCTTTTCTCAAAGAAGTGAAAGTATATCATTATCACTCGGAGGTCAGTGTAGACGTAGAGGGTTAATGGTTCTTGGCAGATATGACATGGAGCAGACGTCATGCTATTACTTATACAGTATGTGCATCTGTACCTGCTTTGTGATACAGTCAGGGGTGTAACTATAGGGGGTGTAAAGTTTGCGGTCACACACAGGCCCTAGAGCCTGATAGGACCTATAGGTCCCTATGGCCAATATAAGGAAACTAGTACTATAGTCATAGTTGGGGGGGGGGGGGGCTCTTACAGATTTTGCATAGGAGCCCATGATCCTGAAGTTTCACCTCTCGATACAGAGTCAAGTTCTGACCTGGAATAAAATGTTTTACTAAGAATTTATCTAACTTTCTACTAAACTTTTTGGTTTAAAATTACTCATTTTCAAGATATCTGCTTGCTGTCAGGAAGGATAAACATTAATTGTTTACATTTAGAAGCTGGGAACTGTCCTGACCATGTCCTGTTTAAGTAGCTGAAGGCTTGTTACATTGTATCAGTGTATGTTAAATAGATACATTGTAATAGCAGAACATGGTCAACATTTCAGCCACTGATAGCAAGCAGAGATCTTAGATAAGATGATGAGGAACTGAAATGCAAAGTATATTATATAATTGAATGACTTTTTGTACTGTTGCAGCTAATCTTTATTACTCCAGTGCATCCCCCCCCCCCAAAAAAAATCAACTTTACAAATAGTCTTCATTAAAAATCCTCTGTTTTGTGTAAACAGTTCCAATGCAGAACTATGCGTTTCTGTGGTTACAGACTACAAATAAACCCTGTGTAGTCTGATCCTGCAGTCATGGGCTTTTACACGGGCCCACTATCGGGCAAACGAGCTTTCACAGAACGCTCATTCTCGATCATTGCCCTGTGTAAACAGGGCAACGATCAGCCGACGAATGAGCAAATGCTCGTTCATTGGCTGATTGTATCGTTTATGTAGTCGAAAATATTATCGTTGTCGTCAGCGCATTTCCCTGTGTAAACAGGGAGACGCGCTGCCGATATGATGGAAATGTATGGGGACGAGCGATCATGGTAACGAGCGCTCGTCCCCATACATAGCTCCTTGTGAAAGGAGAAAACGAGCGCCGATCAATAAGCTGTCTCTTTGATCGGCGCTCGTTTACACGGCCCACGTCGGGCCGTGTAATAGGACCATTACTCTCTTCCATCTGCCCCCTATTCTGGTCTGGAGGACCACTAGAATTCAATGAATTTACGGAAAGCCGACCATGTAATGTAAGGACGGCCAAGGTCTGCCAGAGCAGGAGCCGCTTTTATAGAGCGATTCGCCATTGTGGCTCATAGAGGGGTGTCCTGAGCCGGGCGCCCACCTCTATAACATCCATATGCCCTAAAATGACATATTGACGGAGGTTATCCTCGTGAGACAACCCCTTTGAATTGCCCCAGTGTATGTCTAATCTATGGAAATTAGATTGTAAACCCTACTAGGAGTAAATGTCATATATTTCGGGCTTCGTGGAATAAGGCGATACTATATAAATATATAAATATCATTGCGCCCTGATCTGGAAAACGGAACCTGACGAGCCCGGCCCCTTGATCTGCCTCATCTCTTCCCTCACCACATATAATAGTAATGACTAAAAGATGTATAATCATATCCGTTTGCCTCCCACCGGTCTAGATGCCTACAGTTTCCCCTGGAAATCCATGATAAAGTGCACAGCCCTTCAAAAAGGCATGCTGGGAGATCATCATTATATCCCGTCTTCCTCATGGGATCAATTCTTTGAAGTTTCGGATCTGTGAGATTTGTGAGTTTTAAATCAAACACATTGCCCCTAAAAGTCTATGGATGGGACGGCAGATAAATCTTATGTCTACAAGGAGAGGATGAGTTCCATATTATAGGAGTTGTCTCATTTTAAAGAAAACATTTTCAAATACCCTATTAGGAAATTCTGAGGTAATTGAAGGGGGGGCCGCCACTCAGGAGTGAGACACTGGCGCTGGTGGACTTGGGGCGACCGAATATTACATAGTCACCCATACATTTAATTTGTGTGGCCTCCTATGCCGACATTAGCTGGTCGCCATGGTAACAACATCCGGGCCTAGCTGATCACCGGGGCGATTTTGATCCTATTACACCCACCAAAGTGACTAATAGCAAGCCAGAACTAGTAAGGGCACCCCAATATAAAACGACAAGTGTCCAGGAGTGACAGACATGACCCCTCTTGATGATACTGAATGGTTGAGAGGGTGCACAGAGGCGAGGGGTTTATATGGTTATCCAGCCCCTGACTGGCACTTGGGCATAGCTGCTTCTCAGGGCAGTTATCGGTGCTTGGGTCTTGTGTTATTGGCACTGAACAGGTTAAATGCGCCCAGGGTCATTTATTTTTATGTATTATTTGTGTAACCATTACGACAATCTGTGAAATATCGTGTCTCTCCAACATTCGAAGCACAAAACCCCTTCCTTTTGGGGAAATAAAAACCATTACTGTAATCTTACCTAATCCTGGGTTTTTAGCGAATCGACCTAATTAGGGGCAGGGCAGGGAATGTCGGCTCCGCGCTGACGGACAGCTGTTCTAACAAAAAATAGTGGATTAAAAAATAAATATGATCAGAGGTCTCTGCTTTTTATTTATTTGGAGTAACCACGTGGCGGTTCAGACGAGCAAGGACTGGGCCCATCTGTCTCTCAATGGGACATGAACCTGCACCAGGACAGGGGCTCCATTTTTACAGCCCCTCTCATTTATTTACTCCTTAGCCAGCAGTAAAAAAGTGCAGCAATAAGTGGATTTCTTCTTAAAAAAGGATCTGTCTGTAAAATATTTGTTTTGGTTTTAGTAAATACTTGTATTCCTCAAAAATTGTTGGAGCCTCTATTCTTAGAATTCATAATTGTGCCGTTCCTCTGTTATTCCTCTTGGAAATGCATTACTATTTCTTGGTCAATAGCGTGTGTCTCTACATACGATGACAATTGTCAGCACTGGTTAGACAATGTCAGATAGGGACATGCACGTCCAGTTGTCAATTTATTTATACATTTCCAGGAAGAATAACAGAGGGACAACACAATGCCGTATTCTCCTGAATTGTCAATTAATGGGTAATACAAGTATTTACTAAACCAGACTTAGTGGAGGCAAAAAGCCAAAACTCCTCTGGCACATGATGGTTGGGAGGCCTGGTACTTCTTATACATCGGGGCCCAGGAGCTACAAGCAATGTCTTGTATAATGTAAATGTCACTATAAGTGACCCCTGGAGAGAGTTGGCCTATTTTACGGTGGTCTCATCCCGATTTTTATAGGTGCAACAATGTTAGCAAACAAGATACTGGAAAATTGACAATAGAATGGGGGCACTAGGACCTCCTGTCATTTAGTATGATGGTTTCAAGCTGCTCCAGAAAGGGGCCTAATTATTATCATTGCTATGAAGCCCCCTCCTCTATTACTCAGAAACAAGGGTGTAGCTCCAGTGATAACGTATTAGAGTCCCACTTTTAAGGCAATGATGAAAGCATTTAGGGGCAACCTTTTTAACATCTTCACCGCTCTATAGCTATACGGATACTGATCACATCCCGCTGCAGATTTAAGTGGGTGGAAAAATCCTTTAAGGAAACCGATCTGCATTGTAATAAATAAAACAAAACAAATGATGGTGACGTTGGCCGGAAACATAGAAAATGAAAACAACGAAAAAGTTTTGAGACTCTTGCAACAGCAATATACCCCCCCCCCCTCCCACTGCTGCCCCCCTCCTCCTCCCACTGCTGCCCCCCACCCACCTCCTTCTGTGGAGAGATCTATCCAGTTTCTTTGTTACTCCAGAGAGCTGATTCATCAAGTATTTGAACATTTCACGCAGCAGGAAAGAGGAGTCTACAGCTCAACTAGTAACTGGAGAGAGTTTTCTAATAACGAGAGTTTATGGCATTTTGCTCAGTGCTATAAAAAGTCCTTCTATTCTTTGTCTAATTATTTTTGCGTTCGAGAAGCGTCACCAAAATAGATAGATAGATAGATAGAGAGATAGATAGATATGAGATAGATAGATAGATAGATAGATACATATGAGATAGATAGATAGATATGAGATAGATAGATATGAGATAGATAGATATGAGATAGATAGATAGATAGATAGATAGATAGATAGATAGATAGATAGATAGATAGATAGATAGATAGATAGATAGATAGATAGATAGATAGATAGATAGATAGATAGATAGATAGATAGATAGATATGGGATAGATAGATAGATATGAGATAGATAGATAGATATGAGATAGATAGATATGAGATAGATAGATAGATAGATAGATAGATAGATAGATAGATAGATAGATAGATAGATAGATAGATAGATAGATAGATAGATAGATAGATAGATAGATAGATAGATAGAGAGATAGAGAGATAGATATGAGATAGATATGAGATAGATAGATATGAGATAGATAGATATGAGATAGATAGATAGATAGATAGATAGATAGATAGATAGATAGATAGATAGATAGATAGATAGATAGATAGATAGATAGATAGATAGATAGATATGGGATAGATAGATAGATATGAGATAGATAGATAGATAGATATGAGATAGATAGATATGAGATAGATAGATATGAGATAGATAGATATGAGATAGATAGATAGATAGATAGAGAGATAGATATGAGATAGATAGATAGATATGAGATAGATAGATAGATATGAGATAGATAGATATGAGATAGATAGATATGAGATAGATAGATAGATAGATAGATATGGGATAGATAGATAGATATGGGATAGATAGATAGATATGAGATAGATAGATAGATATGAGATAGATACATAGATAGATAGATAGATAGATATGAGATAGATAGATAGATAATCTATTTATCTGTTGGTCGCTCTAATATCTATCTATCTATCTATCTATCTATCTATCTATCTATCTATCTATCTATCTATCTATCTATCTATCTATCTAATGGCTCAAGTGAATTTCAGTAAGAGGACTTTCCTCCTTCATCTCCTACTGCTTTGCCAGTGTATCAGTCCTTACTGTCTTTCTAGCATTCTATTTATGAACCAGGTAGCTCAGGATGAACAGTAATACAGGTCCCATCCACATAAGGGTGTGCGGTAATAGTGTATTTTTACTACATAGTAAAAGGAATACATGTATTAGAGCAAATTCACACGTGGTGGAATTGCTGCGGACAGTCCGCAGTGGGATTCTGCAACAGCCGGTTTTTACATTTCTTTCTATACATTTTTAGGAAAAAGTTCAGACGTTGCAGAAAATAACTGTGCGGAAATCGGGCTGCGGTGCAAAATTTTCCCTCCGCAGCAGCTCATTACATTGCGGAGAAGCGGAATTTCACTGCGGATTTCAGCCTCTGCAATGCAAAAACTGAAATCTGTGGCAAGTCCGCTGTGATATATACAATGTCTGAATTACCTGTCAAATATGCAAATGTTGGTGCAGATTCGTTGCGTAATTGACCGGAATCTACACCAACATTTGCAGCGGAAAAATTCTGCCACGTCTGAACATGGCCTTAGGGTAGGACAGGGAGATACCATCAGCGATGCTGCGATTATGGCTGCAATCCATGGGCCTGCTGGGCTGGAGGAATCGCTTTCAAAATCAGATTAAACAGTGTCCCCTATGTAATTACACATCACGTGACTTCATTCAGTTGTTTTCTATTCTGACAACACATAAAGCATTTTTTTCCCTACTTGTATTGTCCGCAAAATGTTGTAAATTATGGCTCAATGAAAGGCCTAGCCCTTCCTGGCCCGAGGGGATTCACTGGAACATTGGGTAGATTAAATGTTTTTTCCCCTCCAGCAACTTGAAGGTTAATCAGCCTCATTCATTAGGAGACTTTTATCTCCATAGGAGTCTATGGAGCTCGCAAATGACTTACTGCGCTACTGAAAATTGTTAATCATACGACCAATTATTAACAGATCAGAGGTAATGTGACTCTAATCCTCTCCCCCCCCCCACTCTTTTTGAAGTGATAGATGAATTCAGCACTCCCAACATCCTCAATTAGCTGCGAAACAGACGTTCAAAGGAAACCCATCCACAGAGACAATATGACAACAGCGTCACCACGAATGGAAAAGATTCACTCACAAATTATCGCCTTTATTTACGCGTCCAATCTTCAGAGAAAGCAGCGGAGTGACTTAATTCAAAGTGATTGTGTCACTACGTGTTATCACTATCTGATCGCACCGCACATCACACACTACACCTTACACAACTTCTTGTCATTATGGTAGTTATATTCTTGTACATAGGGGGCAGTATTATAGTAGTTATATTCTATCTTGTATATAGGTGGCAGTATTATAGTAGTTATATTCTTGTATATAGGTGGCAGTATTATAGTAGTTATATTCTATCTTGTATATAGGTGGCAGTATTATAGTAGTTATATTCTTGTATATAGGGGGCAGTATTATAGTAGTTATATTCTTGTATATAGGGGGTAGTATTATAGTAGTTATATTCTATCTTGTATATAGGTGGCAGTATTATAGTAGTTATATTCTTGTATATAGGAGCTGTATTATAGTAGTTATATTCTTGTATATAGGAGCTGTATTATAGTAGTTATATTCTTGTATATAGGGGCAGTATTATAGTAGTTATATTCTTGTATATAGGAGGCAGTATTATAGTAGTTATATTCTTGTATATAGGAGCAGTATTATAGTAGTTATATTCTTGTATACAGGGGCAGTATTATAGTAGTAATATTCTTGTATATAGGAGGCAGTATTATAGTAGTTATATTCTTGTATATAGGGGGCAGTATTATAGTAGTTATATTCTTGTATATAGAGGCAGTGTTATAGTAGTTATATTCTTGTGTATAGGGGCAGTATTATAGTAGTTATATTCTTGTATATAGGAGGCAGTATTATAGTAGTTATATTCTTGTATATAGAAGCAGTATTATAGTAGTTATATTCTTGTATATAGGGGGCAGTATTATAGTAGTTATATTCTTGTATATAGGAGGCAGTATTATAGTAGTTATATTCTTGTATATAGGAGCAGTATTATAGTAGTTATATTCTTGTATATAGAAGCAGTATTATAGTAGTTATATTCTTGTATATAGGGGGCAGTATTATAGTAGTTATATTCTTGTATATAGGGGGCAGTATTATAGTAGTTATATTCTTGTATATAGAGGCAGTGTTATAGTAGTTATATTCTTGTATATAGGGGCAGTATTATAGTAGTTATATTCTTGTATATAGGAGGCAGTATTATAGTAGTTATATACTTGTATATAGGGGCAGTATTATAGTAGTTATATTCTTGTATATAGGGGGCAGTATTATAGTAGTTATATTCTTGTATATAGGGGGCAGTATTATAGTAGTTATATTTTTGTATATAGGGGGCAGTATTATAGTAGTTATATTCTTGTATATAGGGGGCAGTATTATAGTAGTTATATTCTTGTATATAGTGGCAGTATTATAGTAGTTATATTCTTGTATATAGGAGGCAGTATTATAGTAGTTATATTCTTGTACATAGGGGACAGTATTATAGTAGTTATATTCTTGTATATAGGGGCAGTATTATAGTAGTTATATTCTTGTACATAGGGGGCAGTATTATAGTAGTTATATTCTTGTATATAGGGGCAATATTATAGTAGTTATATTTTTGTATATAGGGGCAATATTATAGTAGTTATATTCTTGTATATAGGGGGCAGTATTATAGTAGTTCTATTCTTGTATATAGGGGGCAGTATTATAGTAGTTATATTCTTGTATAAAGGGCAGTATTATAGTAGTTATATTCTTGTATATAGGGTGCAGTATTATAGTAGTTATATTCTTGTATATAGGAGGCAGTATTATAGTAGTTATATTCTTGTACATAGGGGCAGTATTATAGTAGTTATATTCTTGTATATAGGGCAGTATTATAGTAGTTATATTCTTGTATATAGGGGAAGTATTATAGTAGTTGTATTCTTGTATATAGGGAGCAGTATTATAGTAGTTATATTCTTGTATATAGGAGCAGTATTATAGTAGTTATATTCTTGTATATAGGGGTCAGTATTATAGTAGTTATATTCTTGTATATAGGGGCAGTATTATAGTAGTAATATTCTTGTACATTGGGGGCAGTATTATAGTAGTTATATTCTTCTACATAGGGGGCAGTATTATAGTAGTTATATTCTTGTATATAGGAGGCAGTATTATACTAGTTATATTCTTGTACATAGGGGGCAGTATTATAGTAGTTATATTCTTGTATATAGGGGCAGTATTATAGTAGTAATATTCTTGTACATTGGGGGCAGTATTATAGTAGTTATATTCTTCTACATAGGGGGCAGTATTATAGTATTTATATTCTTGTATATAGGGGGCAGTATTATAGTAGTTATATTCTTGTATATAGGGGCAGTATTATAGTAGTTATATTCTTTTATATAGGGAGCAGTATTATAGTAGTTATATTCTTGTATATAGGGGGCAGTATTATAGTAGTTATATTCTTGTATATAGGGGCAGTATTATAGTAGTTATATTCTTGTATATAGGGGCAGTATTATAGTAGTTATATTCTTGTACATAGGGGCAGTATTATAGTAGTTATATTCTTGTATATAGGGGCAGTATTATAGTAGTTATAGTCTTGTATATAGGAGCAGTATTATAGTAGTTATATTCTTGTATATAGGAGCAGTATTATAGTAGTTATATTCTTGTATATAGGGGGCAGTATTATAGTAGTTATATTCTTGTATATAGGGGGCAGTATTATAGTAGTTATATTCTTGTATATAGGGGCAGTATTATAGCAGTTATATTCTTGTATATAGGGGCAGTATTATAGTAGGACAGAAGAGCCTGGTGTTTTGTTTCCCCCTTCATGCCTTTTCCTTGACCCTTGGGCCAGTTATTTACCCCCTGGTTTTGCATAGATTCCAGCCACCTAGTAGCAAAGGGGATGAACTAATCCGGGCCGTCCCACTCTCCCCATGGGCCCCATGACAGTCTAATGGCTGGTATGTATGCCCTTGGAACCCCCATCCCCCTTTAAAGATGCTACCAGAGCTGAAGTTCTCACCTCACCTAATGGATGGTGCAACCCTGCCACTGGGTGTGATCTCTTGTAATTTCCTACAATGCCCCGAAACTGAATACAAAACAGAATAGTAAGACTGATCCAATTGATATTTGTAGGGGGATATGAGGCCTGCAGCCTGAGAGCTAACAGGAAAACAGCAGTATTCTGAATTCATCTGTGGAGAAGAATGATGCATAAGGCATATACTTCCCAACAGTCTAGTCGTTTATAGGATTTTGTGGTCCCACAAATATGACCACAAAGAGGCAGGGCTTATGCTAATTTGCATATAAAGGGGCATTTCTAGGTCATTTCGGGAGATTCTCGAGCAGAAAGGAACTTAAAATTTGAGACATATGTATAAGAGGCTAACCAGAGTCTATTACAGGTTTTCCTGGAGGCATTCACTTTGTCTTCCTCCTCTTTTCTGCTACAGTCATCTGAACTCTAGGTTTGGTAAAGGGGGCAGATCTCCAGCTGCAATACTGTGCAGTGGAGACCCAGCAAGGCTAATCCCGCCTCTGACTAAGCCCCGCCCACAGTGCCGCAGAAGTCCTTGCGGACTAATAAATCCATGTTTTCTTCTTTATTTCTAGGTCTTATGTCCCTTTAATAAATTTAGGCCGGTATGTTTTGCATTTCCTCAGTCACCAGTATTTGCTCTCTCCATTACATGACTTTTTGAACTTGACGTGACTAGAAAAAACTTTGCTACCGATCCGTGCTCTCACCTTCACAGTTTTCAAAAGAGGGTCACACATTAAACTAATTTTCCTTACAATTGGAATTTTTGGGATGACAGATCGCTGGCCATGGAGGCCTTATTATACCGCCGTAACTGTCAAATCCTAAATCGATCCTTCTGTCAGTAAGACACGGAGCCTGAACTACTTGGCTTGGCCGGGAACAACTTTAATAGGAAACAGCCAGCGGACATTAATCAAGAAAAGTTTCACATCATGCAGCGTCTGTCTATTTTACAAGCATTTCTGTTATATTTGGATACCCTGTGGCATGTTATAATGCAATCTATACAATATAAACAACAAGCAAAGCGTCTACTACCCTGTACTTTATGTCAGAGGAAATGCGGAGGGGGCAAGGAATGAGAAACAGATTTTGGTAAGTGGCTTGTATCATAAAACTCAGTTATCATGAGTTCTGTAGTGTGAAGGGTTTATCTGATCACATAAAATTCATCATTAAAATGTACAAGAAGCCCGCCGGGTGCTGCGCCTTTAAAACATTTGCGGTATTTATAAGCTGTAATCGGTAGCAGCCAATCAGATTTTGCTTTTCAATTTCGGAGCTGGACTTCAAAAACGACATAGAATGGCACATGAATACACGTTGCATCGCCATATCACTGATTTAATAAGCTTTGGGCCATTATTATCTATATTTAGGGCCGTCTATGATTTATGGTGTCCGGTGTGGCACCTTTTGGTGATACTTCTGTTGGCACAATGCCATATAGTGCACAAATAACTATACAAATAACCACGCCATACAGTTCCTTATATAGCAATTCCACCACCAACGCAGACTGCAATAATAATATACCAGACAATGCCCAAGAAGCAGTGCCATTCTTAAACATTGCATAATGAAAGGTTTTGAAACTTTCTAATGTACTTTGTATTAAAAAATGTTCACTATTTCAATATCTCTGCTTGCTATCAGTGAATGGGAACATTCTTCTTTATATCCGGAGGCTTAAAACCATCGACCACCAATCATCTGTGAGATAAACAGCCTCCAGACTGATATATTTTATATTTTACTATTCGGACTGAAGAGAGATTTGTGCTGCTGATCTATTTAACTCACAGGGGATTGTCAAGACTGGATACGGTTGTAACAAAACCTCATCTGTGAGAAGTATCAGGTCTGTATCGGTTTTCAGCTTGTGGATCTAAATTGAAAAAAAAAACAACAACAAACAAACCATTCACTGACCGCAAGCAGAGATCTTGAAAATGGTTTTGGAATTGAAACACAAATTATATACAATAATTAAGCTTTATTTTCAACTCAAGGGCCCCTTTTAAGAAATGATTTCCATTAGGATTGCGCTGCTAGGCTGACATCATTACCTATCAATATATACATCCTATCTATATCTATATCACAAAGACAAAAACATGATACAATGTAAATGTTTGATGGTCACAGGGCAGCTCCGTGCAGGTAAACAATCCTATATAAATAAGAGCTTGGTTACATTAATGTATCAGTTCCTTCTGGTCTTCTATAAGCAAGAGATTTACATAAATAAATACAGGATTTTCCATACTGTGTCGGGACTCACTGCTCCCGGAATTATATTCTCCCTATAAAACTGTACTGGACCCAGCAGACACGGATAAATATGTGTAATGTGTTCACATCACCTTCCGTTAAGGGGTTCCGTCTGAGGTTTCCGTCGGGTTAACCCTTCAACGGAAAGGCAAACGGAAACCTAAGCTTCTGTTTCCCCCACCATTGAACTCAATGATAACAGAAACCTAGCTAATGGTTTCTGTTTGTCACCATTGTTCTTGACGGAATCAATAGCGCAGTCAACTGTCCCCCAGGACCGATATTATAGCGATGAAGATCATAATCTTTCTCGTTGATCATGTATTCAAAGTGTTTTATAAGATGACTAGATGGCGAATTCTAGGCTTTCGAGTTATTGGAGCATGTTATATCTTAAAGGGATATTCCAGCTATAAATATTTATCACCTATCCACAGGAGCCATAGACCCCTCGAGCGATCAGCTGTAATCTGTGTTGGATTTCCCTGCAGTGCCACCACAGGAGAAATGAGGAATTACACAGTTGTCATTGGGTTGGCTGTATAATACATGAACGCACCGGGACCTCCAGAGCGACAGACGATCTTCGTAGCTACTCTTAGCTCTGGCTAGGGTTCTGAATGGGGACCCACTCTATTATAAAGTAATTCCCTAATAGGGCAATTTAAACTTTTACATTATTAATATTTGAATTATCAATTATGTATTCAGGGCTGATCTGTTCCCCAGAATGAATACACACATCAGCCTCTGTCTCACAATGTTATTGCCTATTGTTAGGGCCAATTTCATTGGGAGCCAAATAACATTATTCCGTTTTTGGAGTGTGGTCAATGCAGAGATTTTGAACCCACAACACCAATGCTAACCACTGAGCCACCCAATACTCAGCATATACTTCAGGAACCTATACCATCTGTGCCCCCAAATGGCACCTTGGTTGTCCATAACAAGCACCTGTCAGCAGAATTATTTTAGGTAAGTTTTCACAAACACAATAAACACCAGTTAAAGTCACTGAGCAGGCAGCACAACCCCCCCCCCCCCCCCCCCAGCCATGAAATAACACACGCTGATGGCATCTAAAAAACATGTAGGTACAGGAACATCTCAACTTATTTGAAAGAAATTAAATTTTCCATTTTTGGGGAAACATTGTATTGGGGGAATTGCATAAATAACAGTTTCATAATATAGTGTCATTATAGGGATCAATCTCTTTATAAGATTGATGTGTCTTGGCGTCTGATGAGTCTTTGTTGCTGATGTCTGGGGGCTGATAAGTTTTTGGGGCTAAGGTCTTCGGAGTCTGATGAGTTTTTGGTGCTGGGGTCTGATGAGTTTTGGGTACTATGGTCTGATGAGCCTTGGTGCTGAGGTCTAGATCTGATGAGTTTTTGGGTGCTGAGGTCTAGGTCTGATGAGTTTTTGGGTGCTGAGGTCTAGGTCTGATGAGTTTTGGGTACTATGGTCTGATGAGCCTTGGTGCTGAGGTCTAGGTCTAATGAGTTTTGTGTGCTGAGGTCAGGGGTTTCATGGGTTTTGGGTGCTATGATCTGGGGTTTGATGAATTTTTGGTGCTGGGGTCTATGTCTGATGAGATTTGTGTGCTGAGGTCTGGGGTTTGATGACTTTTGGGTGATGAGGTCTTATGATCCTTGGTGGTGAGGTCTAGGTCTGATGAGTTTTGGGTGCTGAGGTCAGGGATTTTATGAGTTTTGGGTGATGAGGTCAGAGGTTTATGAGTTTTGTGTGCTATGGTCTGGGGTTTAATGAGTTTTGTGTGCTGAGCTCTAGGTCTAATGAGTTTTTGGGTGCTGAGGTCTAGGTCTGATGAGTTTTGGGGGCTGAGGTCAGGGGTTTTATGAGTTTTGGGTGCTATGGTCTGGGGTTTGATGAGTTTTGGTGCTGAAGTCTGGGATCTGAGGAGTTTTGGGAGCTAAGGTTTCTTGGGTCTGATGAGTTTTGGGTGCTAAGGTCAGGGTTTCATGAGTTTTGGGTATTGATGTTGAGTCTGGTGTCTGATGTCTTGGGTACTGAGGTCTGGGGTCTGATGATTCTTGGATACTGAAGTCTGGGGTCTGATAAAAGTGACAGAAACTAGTTGCAGTGTTTTCAGTACAGTTCATGTTCACTATTCATGATTCATGGTGATTGAGTTGAGCGCTTGGTCTATATATTAAGGGGCGTAGTATATGGCTGAATATTTCTCAGTAAAGTGATTTCTCCAAAGTCGGCAAATAAGGTTACTGCAAAACCCATAAGCACATCACTGAGGTCTGACAGAGTACAGGCTGCCATAAATGGTATCTGTGTTCTGCTGATGGCTCCTGCAGGACAATAGGGGGAGGAGATTTGAAATTGTTTACTGCCCCTGCAGGATATTTTTGGAACTTTCCTGCTTGCACAGGGATCATTATCAATGACTTTATATTAGGGAATTGCTATTTATTGCTGGTGGAGCCTCACACTAATGAAATCTGTCAACTGAATACAGGCAAAACGGACATAATGCAGAGATTCTTGCATGTAGGAGATGGGTTCTTGTTCTTGAGCTTAGATCTAGGAGAGACATCATTGTAAATGTGATTTAGGTCTGTCTCTGCTACTGTCTGATCTTATCTTCACATGTTCAGAGCTGGAATTTGTCCATGGAAAATACATTGAGGATGAAAAAGTGGGAAAAAATACTTCACAACCTGCCATGGAGACAGTATATGAACTGTAGGACCCGATCAGTGGGGACTCACAAATCATTGTACAACAGTCCGGCTCCTATTTACTTCATCCCACATAACAGCAAATAAAACAAAACTTTACAGGGAGGAAAAATTAGCGACAGGGATTTTATTTATTCAAAAACTTTTTTATATGACAACCCCCCTGCATAAAACAACCTCCCTGTACCTAGTATGCAATGACCAATAATTACATCTTTATGGGCGATATGTATTTGTGGTGGATGTCAGCTCGGCCTAGAGCCATTGGATGGTGCAGCCACATGATGCCAAACGATACTAAGACGCAAATTTACAATCCATACAAGAACTGAAACCGCATACATACACTTCAAACATGCACTGAAATACCATACATACACTATATACATGCACTGAAATACCATACATACACCCACACTTGCACTGAAACACCATACATACACTCCATGCATGCACTGAAACACCATACATACACTGTATACATGCACTGAAACACCATACATACACTCCATACAGTACATACACTCCATACATGTACTGAAACACAAACATGCACTCCATACATGTACTGAAACACCATACATACACTTCATACATGCACTGAAACATCATACATACACTCCATATCGTACATACACTACATACATGCACTGAAACATCGTACATACACTCCATACATGTACTGAAACACCAAACATACACTCCATACATGTACTGAAACACCATACATATACTTCATACATGCACTGAAACATCATACATACACTCCATATTGTACATACACTACATACATGTACTGAAACAACATAAATACACTGCACACATGCACTGAATCACCATACATACACTTCATACATGCACTGAATCACCATACATACACTCCATACATGCGCTGACATCCATAGATACACTCCATACATGCACTGTAACACAATGCCTACACTCCATTCATGCACTGAAACACCATACACGCACAGCATACATGTACTGAAACAGCATACATACACTCCATACATGAACTGAAACACCATACATACACTCTATACATGCACTGAAACACCATACACGCACAGAAAACATTCACTAAACACCATATATACACTCCATACATGTACTGAAACACCATACATGCACTGACATCCATACATATACTCCATATATGCACTGTAACACCATACATACACTCCATGCATGCACTGAAACACCATACACGCAAAGCATACATGTACTGAAACAGCATACACACTCCATACATGCACTGAAACACCATACACGCACAGCATACATGTACTGAAACACCATACATACACTCTATACATGCACTGAAACACCATACACGCACAGCATACATTCACTAAAACACCACACATGTACTGAAACATCATACATACACTCCATACATGTACTGAAAAACCATACATACACTTCATACATGCACTGAAACACCATACACTCTATACAGTACAAACACTCCATACACGTACTGAAACACCATATATACACTCTATACATACACTGAAATAACATACACGCACAGCATACATTCACTAAACACCATATATACACTCCATACATGTACTGAAACACCATACATACACTCCATACATGCACTGAAACACCATATATACACTCCATACATGTACTGAAACACCATACATACACTCCATACATGCACTGAAACACCATACATACACTCCATACATGCACTGAAACACCATACATACACTTCATACATGCACTGAAACACCATACATACACTTCATACATGCACTGAAACACCATACATACACTCTATACATGCAATGAAACAACATACATATACTCTATACATGCACTGAAACAACATACACGCACAGCATACATTCACTAAACACCATATATACACTCCATACATGTAATGAAACACCATACTTACACTTCATACATGCACTGAAACATCATACATACACTCCATACCGTACATACATGTACTGAAACACCATACATACACTCCATACATGCACTGAAACACCATACATACACTTCATACATGCACTGAAACACCATACATACACTTCATACATGCACTGAAACACCATACATACACTCTATACATGCAATGAAACAACATACATATACTCTATACATGCACTGAAACAACATACACGCACAGCATACATTCACTAAACACCATATATACACTCCATACATGTAATGAAACACCATACTTACACTTCATACATGCACTGAAACATCATACATACACTCCATACCGTACATACATGTACTGAAACAACATACATAAACTGCACACATGCACTGAAACACCATACATACACTTCATACATGTGCTGAAACAACATACACGCACAGCATACATTCACTAAACACCATATATACACTCCATACATGTGCTGAAACACCATACATACACTGACATCCATACATATACTCCATATATGCACTGTAACACCATACATACACGCCATGAATGCACTGAAACACCATACACGCACAGCATACATGTACTGAAAGAGCATACACACTCCATACATGCACTGAAACACCATATATACACTCCATATCATACATACACTCATACATGCACTGAAACACCATACATGATGCACTCCATACATGCACTATATACATATAAATACTTAGGAGGATTTTTTTATTTCAAGAATATTTTTCAAGGTCCCAAAAACGTTCCAAAATACTTGCCCGTCTTAATATAAGGTAATGATGACAACTTTTTTTTTTTAAACGTAAAAAGCGAATATTCAGCGAAATCACTAACACGATAAAGAGAAAGCCTTATTGTTCCGGCAGACAAAGGACGCCTATCAAATTTCATAACTACTCATTCTCAAGACAAAAGTCCTCGTCTGGGGCGGCTCGGTCCTTTTGAACTATACATACCATCATTTATGCGAAAGAAAGAAATACAGTCCTGATTCCATCTGATAAATATCGCACAGAAATAGAATTATTCACAGACATTTCTGCTATTTCATTATGGCTTTGGGAAAGAAAAATGTCACATGCCCCGTGTAGGAAGAGGTTATACAGTGCCCTAATATTGTATTACAAGTCAAATTCCATTACAGCTGGAGGGGGGGGGGGGGGGTTAAGCATGGATAAACGCCAGCTCATATACATTCCCAATTGAACATGCTTTAGTTGAAACTGATCATAATAAAAGTAAAGGGGTGTATCATTTTGCAATTCGATTTTTATTGTTCTAATGCATCTAGAATAAAAAAAAATTAGGCAACTTTGCAATTAGTCTTGTTTAAAAATATCCTACGGTTTTGTGTGCACAGCTTTTATGTAGACCTATGTGTCACCATGGAAACAGACTACAAAAACAACTCTGTGTAGTCTAATTTTGCAGTCATACTTGCTACTGTGTCTCCTACTAGTTAGTAACATACAGTATATTGGGAATATTAGCAAGAAGCAGGGGGCAAAATGGAGGGGATTATGACTGCAGGATCAGACTACAAAGGGTTGGTTTGTAGTCTGTAACCACGGAGATACACAGGTCTACATAGGAGCTGTAGGCTTAAAAGAGTAGGAGATTTTCAATCAAGACTATTTGTTTCTTCATTTGTCTTTTATTTTAGATGCATTGGAGCAATAAAATTGATTTCAAAGGAGGACGGTGCCCTTGGAGACTTGTGCCGTATATATTTACGGTGCTAGCACTATGTAGTTAGCGCAAATCGCTGTCAATTTACAGCATAGGAATAGTGTGGGCGCAGGAACCGTGCTTACGTTATCCGCAGTCGCTGTCAGTTGTGTATTACTCCAATCCCGGCCATTTAAACCCCTCAGATGCCGTGGTCAATAGCGTCCATGGCATCTAAGTGATTAGACAGACGGAGGGGGGCTTCCTCTGTCACCCCATCGGCACCACTGCAAAATGATCACAGGGTGCTGATGGGTAGCCATGGCAACCAGAAGCCTAAAAAGCCATGTCTGCCATGTGTGTTTCAGTGTATTCTGTAAGCGATTAAACGATGACATTTAAAAAAATTAATTAAAAAAAATTAAATAAAATGTCTAATAAATTTTTTAAAAATCCAAAGTAAAAAAACAAACAAAAAAAAAGCATTTTTTTACCGTACAAAATGCTTTATTATGGATTTTTTTTTTTTAAATATTAAAAATGTACAAATAATTGTTAGAGACCAAACCGCAATGACCCGCACCAAAAAAAGGAATACAAGTTAATCAATGAGTCCTATATATACTTTAATATGGTACCATTTAAAACCACCAGGTTGTCCGGCAATAAACAAGTCCCCATGAAGCTTCGTCAACAGAAAAATAAAATAAGTCTGACTCGTAATGCGGTGGTGAAAAGTATTAGGGTATGTGCACACGCAAACGCCCGAAAAATCGGAAGCAGAACCACTCCAAACATCTGCCCATTGATTTCAATGGGAAAAAATGTCGTTCTGTTCCGAGGGGTCGTTTTTTTACACGGCCGTTTTGAAAAACGGCCGCG
This sequence comes from Rhinoderma darwinii, assembly GCF_050947455.1. Classification (NCBI taxonomy): domain Eukaryota; kingdom Metazoa; phylum Chordata; class Amphibia; order Anura; family Rhinodermatidae; genus Rhinoderma; species Rhinoderma darwinii. Next base: position 132,016,136 of record NC_134693.1, read on the forward strand.
TAAAAAAAGGCAGCGAAAAAGAAGTGCAGGTCACTTCTTGGGACGTTTTTGGAGCCGTTTTTCATTGACTCTATAAAAAACAGCTCCAAAAACGGCCGTAAAAAACGGCGAGAAAAACGCGAGTGGCTTAAAAAACGTCTGAAAATCAGGAGCTGTTTCCCCTTGAAAGCTGTTTTATAAGCCACTCGCGATTTTCTTTGTTTTTCGCAACGTTTTTTACGGCCTATCGGAACAGAATGCCATTTTTCTCATTGAAATCAATGGGCAGATGTTTGGAGGCGTTCTGCTTTGTCGGGAGTTTACGGCCCGAAAAACAGCCGAAAATAGGCCGTGTGAACATACCCTTACTGTAGGGAGGAGAAGAGAGCTTTGCGCCATTGTTCAGGTTTTTTATATACCGAGCGATCGTCCTCATTTGTATAAAGCACATTTCTGCCATCTGTTGTCTTTTGCCAATGTCACTCAAACCAAGGTGCCAGGCAGAAAGAGAGACTGGCATCCTGACAGCTCAGGAGATAAGACCTCTCAGAGAAAGATGTTTTCACGAGGAACAAGAGAAGAAATGTTATTGTAAGGTTAATTTCATCGTCCCGCCGTCATGTAAGCTGTTTACTTTTTTATTTGCCAGAATCAAATTTCTGGCTCCATATTATTTTCCAAAACATTCCGCTCTGCTTTTTCATATTGTTTCCCCTCATTCATGTGTTCTCAATTATCAAATATTAACATGGCTGCCAATGCAGCCCAGTGTTGCCGTGGTGATATGAGCCAAGATGGCTGCTCTGGTTGTTCACAGTTAAAAATATATTACAGGGGTTGTACAGGATTAGAAAAACAGGGCTGCTTTCTTCCAAAAACAGCGCCCCACTTGTTCATAGGCTGTATCTGGTATTGTAGCTCCGCTCCATTGAAGGGAATGGATTCGAACTGCAATACCAGACATAACCTGTGGACATGTGGGGCGCTGTGTCTGCCCTCATTGGTCCGATTCTCAAAAAAAATGGGACTCTTGGCAAATATAAGGTCGTAACCCAGAATAATTTGATTTAAGCAATGACGGCCATATTGTAAATTTCCAAAGTCTCCTTAATCTGCACCTTCTGACCTTCCTGTTCACTCCATAATTGGGAATATTTTCAGAAGCTTAGGAAACCCCATTGGTTACCACCCAGCTTTCCCAGAAAATTGGGCATAAGACTGAAGAGAATTTCTAGAAACTTGACAAAAGTTGACCACTCAAGGTCAGACTTTTTGCTTTACTTGCAAGGTCATCCACATACTTGTTTCCTATAGCGAAACATTTAGATTATTGCACGATTTTACCTCAACGCGCAAAATACCGAATACCGCCATGTAATCTCTCGGCCAACATCTATCAGCAATGACTGCAAACCATATTAACCAACATTTGAATAGCAAATCGCAGGACAATTTAAGCCCAGAATGGCCCTGAAATGCCACTTTTAATGTAAATTAGCCTAAACTTTGTCCTTTTTGCGTTTCAATTTAATTCAGATTATTATTTTAATTATGGATAAGCGGCTTCCATTAAAAAAAATGCCGCTTATCTCCATTGAAACAATAGGAGTGTATAGGTGGATATTAGAGAGATCGGAGAGTCCTCATGGATTATTAGATGACTGGCTGATACAATTCTAACGTCTATGCCCAGGTTTATTTCACCCATCTCAATACTAGAATGCGGTTTACAAAAACCACAAGGGAAAACTCTGCTGCTGTATTGTGTTAGAGGCTTGTGACATGGTGGCTGACCTTAAATTGTAGTGTAATTATACAGCGCTGGCAAAGGGAACAATAAGCGGTGACATTAAATTATAGGGAACAAAGTGGCCCCTCTGTCATAATAAGCGGTCCGTCGCGTGGCACGAGCTGGTCACCGTGTTTATTTACTGGAAAATTGGAGCGTGGTAGAGACTGCGATGGTGAAGACAAGAAATAAGACAAATGTGAGGAAAAAAATCGTCTGTGTTAGCGATGGAGCATTAATAATATCATCCAAATGGCAAGGATTTAATGTTCAGACACTGTAGGTATGTTAAGGCGAGTGACTGGCATAACTGATGCCCTCTGTGCCCTGGCATCTCCATAAAATTAATAGCAGCAACAAGCTGCACGATTCTCCGACTATTTTTGGTCAATATTCACACATAGTTACATCTGGGAAAGCTGGGTGACAATCAATATGGCTGCCGCCCGCCAATATAGCTGCCCAATGAATTGCCACCAGACACCTCAGTGTTAATCCTTCCTATACGTGCAGCAATAAGAGAGTGCGTCACCGTGTAATAGGGCAGATTTGCCATTTATGAATCTAAGAAAGCTGGGTACATCATATTTCTTAAAGGGGCAGTCCAGCGACAAACATTTATCAGTATTACTTGGAGAGCGGCAGAAACCAAAGCAGCCATGCAGCGCCCGAAGTGTCCTGAACAGGTCCTATTCTTATTACTAGCATTGCTATTTGGGCACTCTACGCTGGCATTATTTGGGCACATCATAGCTATTTGGACATTGACTAGTGTTAGTATTAAAGCACTACAGAGCACGTTTATTTGAGTACCCTATGGTGGTATTATTTGGGCGCTTTATAGAATTGTTATTTGGGCATTGTTTGGTGGTATTATCAAAGCACTATAGAGCACATTTATTTGGGCACGCTACAGTGGTATGATTAATTGGGCGCATCATAGAATTGTTATTTGGGCATTGTCTGGTGGAATTGTTACGGCATTATAGAGCACATTTACTTAGGCACTCTACAGCTATTAGGTCCCAGTGTGGTGGCATTATTATTTGGGCGCTGCATGGCAGTATATTTTGCCCAGGGGCCTCCACAGACTCTGCTGTCCATAATCACAAATCCTGGCATTATCTGGGCACATATCATTGCTAATTGGACATTGACTAGTGTTAGTATGAAATCACTATAGAGCACATTTATTTGGGCACACTACAGATATTTAGGTCCTGTGTGGTGGCATTATTATTTGGGCACTGCATGGCAGTATGTTTGCATAGGGACCTCCACGGACCCAGCTGTCCATAGACACTATTGTGAAAGGATTCTACATGCCCATCTCCACCCCGAGCCCAATTTTCACCCTTGCCCGGAATTCTCTCTATTATAATCATATTATGTCACTGTTTTTCCTTAAGGGTATGTGCACACACACTAATTACGTCCGTAATTGACGGACGTATTTCGGCCGCAAGTCCCGGACCGAACACAGTGCAGGGAGCCGGGCTCCTAGCATCATACTTATGTACGATGCTAGGAGTCCCTGCCTCTCTGCAGGACAACTATCCCGTACTGTAAACATGATTATACTACGGGACAGTTGTCCTGCAGCAAGGCAGGGATTCCTAGCGTCGTACATAAGTATGATGCTAGGAGCCCGGCTCCTTGCACGGTGTTCGGTCCGGGACTTGCGGCCGAAATACGTCCGTCAATTACGGACGTAATTAGTGTGTGTGCACATACCCTTACTCTGAAGCCAAATTCTTAAAGTAAATTTTTTCTGTGTTTGTGGATTATTTCATCTACAGAGAATATTTTCCTCCTCGATCCGGGAGACCCTGGGATATGTGTGGACGATTCCTGCCCTCAGTACGAATGTGTTAAAAAAATATTCTAATACCCGGGAGAAGCAGATTGCCTCCATTTTTATGCTTCCCATTTGGAGAGGAGCGCGGGCCGATTCTGCGCGTCCGGCAGCCACTGAGCGCTGCCAAGCTGAGCGCTGCCTGCCAGGTATGGGATTTGTAAGCACTTTATCGTCTCATATTACGTGTGATATAATAACAAACCCTGTGACATTCATTTAATGAAAGTCCCAGCACAATAGAGGGAGAAAAAAGTTACCGATCGGATGTTTCTTTTCGGCTTTTGCCATACGATGGGCTCGGGGCGCAGACGTGGCAGCACAGGATATACTATGAGGGTGTGATCTAACAGGGTTTTATAAATAAAGACTAATCTCTATAGAATGAAAAGTTCTGCTGCTTACAATATACTTTGTGTTTCAAGTCTTCACCGTTTAGAAGATCTCTGCTTGATGTCAGTGAACAGAAACATCAATTTCTATACCCAGAGTTTAAAAACCAGTGCAGATCTAATATTTCTTACAGCTGAGGGTTTGCTGCAATGTATCCAGTCCATGCAATGTTTGTATGCAGTTCTCATATAACAGACCCATCCCTGGCCCCCAAAACCTAGACATATAACCAAACATCACAGTGACCTGAATCACGCAATTTATGACCGAAGTTCTACGTCCGATATTGTGGTTCCTACAAATACAGCTACATTTAAAGGGGCACTCCACATTGTTTTGCCTTGTGGTTACACGGTCCATATCCCCTATACTGACTCCAGGGAAACACAAAATATTCTGAATATAATCCCTTTTAATCTGCTGATACAGTGTCACAGCTATAGGTGGAGAAGTAGATATCGCACCCGGGCCCTGTTGACTAAAGGGTCCCCACTGCCTTATAAGACGAGAGTAGCAGTCGCACCTGTGTCCTAGTCCCTGAGGTGGTACATGGGTCCCTCTTGGCATTTTCCATATAAGAAGAAACGGCAGGGGGGGGGGCAGATCACATGGGCTGTTTTGCCAAGTCAGCGAATCCCTTCCGCTAAAATCTGGGCTTGCTGAACTGACGGACATGGAGCCATTTGGATTATATGGGCCCTGTACAGTTCATGATCAGCGCCCCTTGGGCTTTCTCACTCTTCTCCGATTCTCCGTCTTGTTGCCCATTGTGTACATTTCAGGGGCAATTGGAATTGGGGAGGAGATTTCTGCAAAATATGGGCTCCTATGGAAAGGGAATAATTTGATCTTTAGAGACAATATATTTAGTGGGACCCTATTGAACATTGCAAATCTGCCAAAATAAGATGATTGTGCAAGTTTGAGCCCCCCCCCCCCCCACCCTCCTATAATGAAGGGTTGGGGGAGATCAGGTTGACGCTCGGTCTTTGATGCTGCATTGATTTGTAAAGTATATTGCAGAGCGCAATTCTGTTCATTTACCTGCACGCAGGGCCGACACAGAGGGTCTTTGTCCGTCTCCTGAAGGGCAGCCATTCTTAAGAGCTCAGTTTAATAAATGTTTAATTAAACCCCAACACATTATATGCAAGGAATGTCCCCGCATTTGCATCTATATGTATATTCTCCCCGCCTGACATTCTGCAGCCAGATTTAAGACTCCGCGGCTGTGAGGTACAGGTGGGGGGTGTCTATAGGACACAGGATTTTTCAGTTACGTTTTAATTGAACATCTATTATAAAAGGAAAAAAGAAAAAAAAATATTCTTTATTGGTCACTGCTGTGCTGTCCCAATGTTTATTATGAGAGCAGCTGAATGTGGGCGGGACTTCAGTGTGATTGACAGCTCTGCTCTGGAACGATACTTTATGTTATGCCCCAGTCCTATGCTGGGCAATCACTTCCCATAGACATTAGAATTATAAAATACTTCTTTTACAGACGCACACACGTATATGGCTTCCCGTTCACTAACATCGGGCCCCAGGGCTGTTTCCAGGTCTGACCCTTATCGTGTCGCTCTATTATAAATATAATTTGTGCTATATCGCATCTAGTTTTACATTTCTTCCGGGAGGCCCCATAGATTGATGTTACATTATTTACTATTAAAATAAAATCTTATGTATTAGGGCTGATTATGACCTATATCAAAATCACAATTAATTGAACTTGTAACATCGATTACCATTAATGAGAATGATTTAAGCCACACCCCTTTTTGCATAACACGCCCCCTATTTGCATGTCATTGAATTAATATTTATCCTCTGAGCCTGCTGTAAACTACTGTATATAATATTTCCCTCTTGACACTGTCCCCACACAGTACATTACCCCACAGTGCTCTCCACACAGTATAATGCCCCCATAACTGCCCTCCACACAGTAGAATACCCTGTCAGCTGCCCCCCACACAGTATGAAGTCCCCCACAGCTGCCCCCACAGTATAATGCCCCTATAGCTGCCCTCCACACAGTATAATGTCCCCATAACTGCCCTCCACACAGTATAATGCCCCCATAGCTGCCCTCCACACAGTATAATGTCCCCATAACTGCCCTCCACACTGTATAATACCCTGTCAGCTGCCCCCCACACAGTATAAAGTCCCCCACAGTATAATGCCCCCCTAGCTGCCCCCACACAGCCCCAATAACGCCTAATAAAATACATACTCACTTAACCCCGTTCCAACGACGACTGGAGATCCCTCTGCTCCTCTAGTCTGTGTGGTTCGGCACAGACATGCGCGATGACGTCACTGCCTCACGCCTGTCTGCGCTGAGCCGTGAGCGTCTGGCGATACATAGTGAATGGTAGAGCAGGGACCTTACGGCTCCCTGCTCTACCATTGGATTCAACTGTGTTCTGAGGACGGAAATACAGATGAAACCAGGAAAAATAATTGAAGAAACCGAAATGCACAAGATGACGTCGGGTAATTGCGCTTAATTTCCGTTTCGGTTATTTTTCGATTAATTGCCCAGCCCTACTATGTGTCCTCCCACAGTGCCAAACATTGCAGAACTCCCCTATCTTGGCCTCATCTATACCTCTGTTCATCCTAATCTTTCTCGTTGATGGCTATAATGCCAAAATTACATAAATATCAGGAACTACCATAATAATGCAGTTTTAAAGACCATATTCAGGGTCTTTGAAAAGTTGAGTGACAACCTCTATCGATACTGTAATGGCTGTGGTTGTCACTTTTGGAACACCCAGCACAGGGGTACACTTGGGGGGAGAGTCCTAGTACCTGGCATCTCTTTTTCTGAGTTGAGCAGTTAAATTATAATGTTATTTATGCTGCCACTAGGGGGAGCTCACCGCATCTGGATTTATTACAGAGTTCAATATGAGCTGTGTAAAATGTAGTGAGCTCCCCCTAGTGATAGTTACAGGAAGGCAAAATATTATCATGTAACTCTATGGCTGTGTGAAGGGAAGCAGAGCTCTGGACCCTATAAAGAATACTGGTCCAATTTATATTAAATACAATTAAATTATAGATGAGCTTTGCTGCCTTAAAGAGGCTCTGTCACCACATTATAAGTGCCCTGTCTCCTACATAAGGAGATGGGCGCTATAATGTAGGTGACAGTAATGCTTTTTATTTAAAAAACGATCTGTTTTCACCACTTTATTAGCGATTTTAGATTTATGCTAATGAGTTGCTTAATGCCCAAGTGGGCGTGTTTTTACTTTAGACCAAGTGGGCGTTGTACAGGGGAGTGTATGACGCTGACCAATCAGTGACCAATCAGCATCATGCACTCCTCTCCATTCATTTAGTAGGCGCATAGGGATCCTTTTAGATCACTATGTGCTGTCTTAGGGTATGTTCACACGGCCTATTTACGGACGTAATTCGGGCGTTTTTGCCCCGAATTACGTCTGAAAATAGCGCCTCAATAGCGCTGACAAACATCTGCCCATTGAAAGCAATGGGCAGACGTTTGTCTGTTCACACGAGGCATAATTTACGCGCCGCTGTCAAATGACGGCGCGTAAATAGACGCCCGCGTCAAAGAAGTGACCTGTCACTTCTTTGGCCGTAATTGGAGCCGTTATTCATTGACTCCAATGAATAGCAGCGCCAATTACGTCCGTAATGGACGCGGCGTTCAAGCGCCTGCACATGCCGTTACGGCTGAAATTACGGGGATGTTTTCAGGCTGAAACATCCCCGTAATTTCAGCCGTTACGGATGCCCTCGTGTGAACATACCCTTATACTAACACAATAACGATACTGAAGTGTTTAGACAGTGAATAGACATTCCACGGGATGTCTATTCACAATCTCTGCACTTCGTTACTGTTTCTATGGTAGTTACAGCAGAGGAAGCGTAATCTCGTAACCTGTCATTTACAGCGTAATATAATGGACGTGGGCACCAAAATGCTTGGAAACCCCTTTTAAAAATACCTGGTTATTATTAGGATTTCCTTAATTCGAGGCAAAAGATTTAGTTCCCTACCCTAGCCCTGGCACCTAACTCCTTGGGTACTGGCCCCAGCAGCCCCTTCTAGCTGCACCCCTGGCTAGTGGCTGCATTTTCCCAGTATTGGTGCATTATCTGCGTGACCCGTTCTTGCAGCTCCAGTCAAGTCTAAAGGGGGTTTTACACCGGGCAATTATCGGGCTTACAAGTGTTCATAGAACGCTCGTTGCCAATAATTGTCCTGTGTGAACAGGGGAATGATCAGCAGATGAACGAGCAAACGCCCAATCTTCTGCTGGTCGTATCGCTTTAAAAAAGTAAAATATTATCGTTGTCGGCAGCACATCCTGGTGTGTAAACAGAGACGCGCTGCTGACATGATAATAATGTATGGGGACGAGCGATCAGAGTAACGAGCGCTCGTCCCCATCCACAGCTCCGTGTGACAGGAGCAAACGAGCGCCGATCAACGAGCTGTCTGGTTGATCGGCGCTCGCTGCAACGGCCAAAATCTTTACACATTTGCTCCAGGACATTGGGACTGCGCACGACCAATAAGTCTCTTTGTTTTTTTTCTGCATTCCCAAATTATTCTGGAAACCTTCTTTCTCCCTGTTCAGATAAGATTACAAATAAAACACGGCCTATCTCAATGAGCGAGTGCCATATGATAGCCGACCGATGACCTCAGCTGTACCCTTCCAAGGAATTGCAGGCGGGTGCAAGGAGATTTGAGGAATGTTTCAATATGGAATGTAGACAATGCAAATCCTAACAATTTATCAATGCAAATTTGCTCCCTGTGCCCATAAAGTGCTGCTAATTTCCACAAGCATACAGAAAAATAATGTCATATACTGCTGTTAAAGGGACACTACACCTATAGTCCATCTTATCTACATTTGCTGTGCGGTTACATTTGGTTTTCTAATGTTCCCTGTTATCAGCCATCTTTGGAAAAGCTGACTGTAGTTCTTTAATAGGATACGCCTGTGATCACTAGTTTATCTCACATATCTCCAGGGCTGAGAACATCCAGAAATATTTATAGAAGCATCGGAAACGAGGAAGGAAAATTGAAAAATTCATATGAACTTATTGAGAACCTATAGATTATAACGCATCAAATCCGTGACCGCAGAGCGGTCAGTAAAGAACGCCAACTTCTGGGCTGCCCCTAAGTCTTTCTTTAAGACTCTTGATTCAGAATGGACTTTCTTAAAGTTTCTGAAGCAAAAATAACTAATTAGATGTAAAGTTGCGTCTTCTCTGTAGAGGTCTCCTCCGCTCACAATGTCTTAGGAAAGCGCCACAAGTTATGTAATAAGGTCTGAGGTTTATTCATGACACTGAGAGACGAGGATTACTATCGATGTTTTGATTATGAAATAAATCCTGTCCAGTTGTTCTGGGCCTGACAGCAAACGCACTGCCATTCATGTTACTAAACTACAACTATCAACTCGGGTGCAACACTGCCACCTAATGGTGCAGGAATGTAACTATCACATTCAAGAAGAACAGTTTAGTTACATATCTATCTATCTATCTATCTATCTATCTATCTATCTATCTATCTATCTATCTATCTATCTATCTATCTATCTATCTATCTATCTATCTATCTATCTATCTATCTATCTATCTATCTATCTATCTATCTATCTATCTATCTCTCATATCTATCTATCTATCTATCTATCTATCTAATATCTATCTATCTATCTATCTATCTATCTATCTATCTATCTATCTATCTATCTATCTATCTATCTATCTATCTATCTATCTATCTATCTATCTATCTATCTATCTATCTATCTCATATCTATCTATCTATCTCATATCTATCTATCTATCTATCTATCTATCTATCTATCTATCTATCTATCTATCTATCTATCTATCTATCTATCTATCTATCTATCTATCTATCTATCTATCTATCTATCTATCTATCTATCTATCTATCTCATATCTATCTATCTCATATCTATCTATCTATCTATCTATCTATCTATCTATCTATCTATCTATCTATCTATCTATCTATCTATCTATCTATCTATCTATCTATCTATCTATCTATCTATCTATCTATCATCTATCTAGAATCAAAAAATCAGGCAGTGTATATATATATATTGTCTTGCACTGTATAAGGTGTTTTGTCTTGCAGGTTCGCTGTAGGACCGGCTGCGGTGCTGTCGGAGGTGCGGTGCTCACTATACAAATGAATGAGAGACTTCTGGGGGACAGTGACAGGGGCGGTGCAGAGAATTTGGTAAGGTCCAGGAAGAGCCTGGTGTTGGCTGGGATCAGAGCGTAGGGACACTGAGGTGCTGTGCCATTATGCAGTCTGGTGGGAGCCCATATAAGAGGACGTTTTGGCGCCATTAGTGCAATGTGCGGTGCTGGCTGAGGTGCTGACATCACATGTAGTCTACTACGCTATTTCATACCTCAAAAAACGTTATACCGGTGCAAACTAGTCCGACGGAGTCCAAAAGGACACTCCTTTGGCCTCCGTTGGGCTAATGAAGCCCTATGGAAACGTTTAGTATATAAGTCGGGAGCGTACGCGCTGAACGTGGGGCAAAAACATGATGTGAATGGAGCCTAATACGTAATTCGTCCTGAAGGTACCTAATCCTGGAGATATTAATCATTCCCTGCATCCAGAACACTGACGGGAGCTTCTCCGTAGAGGCCTCTTGTGAATTCTGCTACTCCAGGAAACACCATGTTTTACATTGAGCCGTGCCAAACATCCAGTTAAAAAACATTACTCAGGCGGACCGTCCAATCCCAGGAGGCCGCAGCAATGACACGGCGACACAACCCCAGACAAATTGCTTCCTTCATATTACAAGTTTCCATAATCAGTATTGAAAAGAGGATCACAGGGAATCAGCGCGTCCGGCGATGTCCGAGCACCTTCATTAGCCGGGACCTTACTGCTCGTTTTACATCACCTCAAGACATGAAATATAATACTAGATCTTGTAGTCTGGGGAAAACTGCCAGGAAGTTCTATATGTCATTCTAGTATGGTTATAATATACATCAATTATAGGGATCACTATACACGCAGAAAAATGTATACATTATTAAAATAGCTAACAGCGCTGTACAAAATAATATATATATATAATATTAATAATAATGATGAAAATAAAAAGGTAGGACTTAAAGGATAGATAGATAGATAGATAGATAGATAGATAGATAGATAGATAGATAGATAGATAGATAGATAGATAGATAGATAGATAGATTAGATAGATAGATAGATAGATAGATAGATAGATAGATAGATAGATAGATAGATATTAGATAGATAGGTAGATAGATAGATAGATAGATAGATAGATAGATAGATAGATAGATAGATAGATAGATAGATAGATAGATAGATAGATAGATATGAGATGATACATAGATAGATAGATAGATAGATAGATAGATAGATAGATAGATAGATAGATAGATAGATAGATAGATAGATAGATAGATAGATAGATATTAGATAGATAGATAGATATGAGATAGATAGATAGATAGATAGATATTACTCATGTAGGTGTAATGTTTATATGTCCCAATACTTTTGTCCATATAGTGTCTGTGTCTCCATGGTTACAGACTGCAAACAAACCCTGTGTGTAGTCTGATCATGCAGTTATATGTTAATTGATAACTAAATGTATAAGGGCTAGTTCACACTGAGTTTTTTGGCGCTGTTCTTGACGCGGAAACCGCGTCCTAAACAGCACCAAAAAAGGGCCGAAATCGCCGCCCATTGATTCCTCGGTGAAAAAAAACACCGACATGCACTTTCTTCCCGCGGTTGAAATAAATGGGAGGCAGAGAAAGCGTTTTCCGCTACGTTTTTTTCCCACGGCACTCAATGGCCTGGGCCGAAATATGCAGCGAAAAACGCGGCAAAGAAAGTGCAGGCAGGGCAAAATCTGACTCAAAATTCCTGAAGGAATTTTGAGGCAGATTTTTCTGCCTGCCAAAAACCCTGTGTGAACAGGGCCTAAGGTTATTAAGAAGAGGTTGCATAACTTTTCATAAACTATGCTTAAAATAAACTAGGTAAAACTGATATAATGAGTTATGCCTAATGTGGGCCTGAAGAGTGTTCTTTGAATCTGTGTCATGCTCCGCCCCCTCAGAACCTGCACACATTGTATCAGTTTTGCCCGGAATGCTCCTTTATGTATTTATCCCCTCTTTTTCCTTCAGCGGCAAGCAGACTTTTCTTGCTGGTATAAGACATGTTGTGAAATTTGGGCAGGAGGGGGGGACTCTGAGCCAGGACATTTGGAAAGAAACATGGATATTCAAAGTTGCATGGAAAACATGAGTCAAAAATCCAACCTTGGTTTTCTCAGGACGACAGATTCAACCTCCCCTTTCAATCATTGCCAAGATCATCTCCTGCAGCCTGTGTTTAAGAGGTGACCGCGTGCAGTGGGCGGTTATACGATGCGGTTCTGTTTAGCTGAACTAGTCGTCTTTTTTTCTAATGAGTAATGAGATTTTGTATCTCACCGCAGAGGTTACATGGGGTGGATGGTTATGAAAGGGAAATATCACTACATAGGTGCAGCAGACATCCTGGCCAGGCCCTGGACTTCACAGATCTCTACCTTCCGACATATAAAGCTTTATTAAAGGGGAACCTTCTCTATGAATTTTTAGTGTTCATGGTGATAGGATTAAAGAGCAAATAACATGTTTGGAGACTTCCCAAGGAGTATTCCCATCTTAGACTTTTTTGTCATATCTACAGGGGTGTAGCTCGCTGTGCTACGCTGTTTCAGAAATACACATTAGCTTCCATTGGAGTTATGGAAACAGCATAGTGCAGTGAGCTCGGCTGTTTTGCGTAATACTGGGCACATCTCTGCCTCACGAGGACAGGAGCGGGGTACCCTAGTCTCAACATAGGTGCAGGTGCCAAAGCTGGGACTAACATCCATAAGACATTTATGGCATATTCTGCCCCCTATATACAAGAATATAACTACTATCATACTGCCCCCTATATACAAGAATATAACTACTATCATACTGCCCCCTATATACAAGAATATAACTACTATAATACTGCCCCTATATACAAGAATATAACTACTATAATACTGCCCCTATATACAAGAATATAACTACTATAATACTGCCCCCTATATACAAGAATATAACTACTATAATACTGCTCCCTATATACAAGAATATAACTACTATAATACTGCCCCTATATACAAGAATATAACTACTATAATACTGCCCCCTATATACAAGAATATAACTACTATAATACTGCTCCCTATATACAAGAATATAACTACTATAATACTGCCCCCTATATACAAGAATATAACTACTATAATACTGCCCCCTATATACAAGAATATAACTACTATAATACTGCTCCCTATATACAAGAATATAACTACTATAATACTGCCCCTATATACAAGAATATAACTACTATAATACTGCCCCTATATACAAGAATATAACTACTATAATACTGCCCCTATATACAAGAATATAACTACTATAATACTGCTCCTATATACAAGAATATAACTACTATAATACTGCTCCTATATACAAGAATATAACTACTATAATACTGCCTCCTATATACAAGTATATAACTACTATAATACTGCTCCCTATGTACAAGAATATAACTACTATAATACTGCCCCCTATATACAAGAATATAACTCCTATAATACTGCCCCTATATACAAGAATATAACTACTATAATACTGCCCCCTATATACAAGAATATAACTACTATAATACTGCTCCCTATATACAAGAATATAACTACTATAATACTGCCCTATATACAAGAATATAACTACTATAATACTGCCCCCTATATACAAGAATATAACTCCTATAATACTGCCATCTATATACAAGAATATAACTACTATAATACTGCTCCTATATACAAGAATATAACTACTATAATACTGCTCCTATATACAAGAATATAACTACTATAATACTGCTCCTATATACAAGAATATAACTACTATAATACTGCCCCTATATACAAGAATATAACTACTATAATACTGCCCCCTATATACAAGAATATAACTACTATAATACTGCTCCTATATACAAGAATATAACCACTATAATACTGCCCCCTATATACAAGAATATAACTACTATAATACTGCCCCCTATATACAAGAATATAATTACTATAATACTGCCCTATATACAAGAATATAAGTACTATCATACTGCCCCCTATATACAAGAATATAACTACTATAATACTGCCCCCTATATACAAGAATATAACTACTATAATACTGCTTCTATATACAAGAATATAACTACTATAATACTGCCCCCTATATACAAGAATATAACTACTATAATACTGCCCGCTATATACAAGAACACAACTACTATAATATTACCCCCTATATACAAGAATATAACTACTATAATACTGCCCCTATATACAAGAATATAACTACTATAATACTGCCCCTATATACAAGAATATAACTACTATAATACTGCCCCCTATATACCAGAATATAACTACTATAATACTGCCCCCTATATACAAGAATATAACTACTATAATACTGTCCCTATATACAAGAATATAACTACTATAATACTGTCCCTATATACAAGAATATAACTACTATAATACTGCCCCTATATACAAGAATATAACTACTATAATACTGCTTCTATATACAAGAATATAACTACTATAATACTGCCCCCTATATACAAGAATATAACTACTATAATACTGCCCGCTATATACAAGAACACAACTACTATAATATTACCCCCTATATACAAGAATATAACTACTATAATACTGCCCCTATATACAAGAATATAACTACTATAATACTGCCCCTATATACAAGAATATAACTACTATAATACTGCCCCTATATACAAGAATATAACTACTATAATACTGCCCCCTATATACAAGAATATAACTACTATAATACTGTCCCTATATACAAGAATATAACTACTATAATACTGTCCCTATATACAAGAATATAACTACTATAATACTGCTTCTATATACAAGAATATAACTACTATAATACTGCCCCCTATATACAAGAATATAACTACTATAATACTGCTTCTATATACAAGAATATAACTACTATAATACTGCCCCTATATACAAGAATATAACTACTATAATACTGCCCCTATATACAAGAATATAACTATTATAATACTGCCCCTATATACAAGAATATAACTACTATAATACTGCCCCCTATATACAAGAATATAACTACTATAATACTGTCCCTATATACAAGAATATAACTACTATAATACTGTCCCTATATACAAGAATATAACTACTATAATACTGCTTCTATATACAAGAATATAACTACTATAATACTGCCCCCTATATACAAGAATATAACTACTATAATACTGCTTCTATATACAAGAATATAACTACTATAATACTGCCCCTATATACAAGAATATAACTACTATAATACTGCTTCTATATACAAGAATATAACTACTATAATACTGCCCCCTATATACAAGAATATAACTACTATAATACTGCCCCCTATATACAAGAATATAACTACTATAATACTGCCCCCTATATACAAGAATATAACTACTATAATACTGCCTCCTATATAAAAGAATATAACTACTATAATACTGCTCCTATATACAAGAATATAACTACTATAATACTGCCCCCTATATACAAGAATATAACTACTATAATACTGCCCCCTATGTACAAGAATATAACTACTATAATACTGCCTCCTATATACAAGAATATAACTACTATAATACTGCCACCTATATACAAGAATATAACTAACATAATACTGCCCCCTATGTACAAGAATGTGAACCTAAACGAGAAGGAGAATGTTCAAGTGTCCGGGCTTGCCATTTACAAATGTACTGTATATATATTTCACATTTGAAGATTTTGCTTTAAATTCTTTTCTTTCCTGGACCCTTATAAAATTTCCTGTGATTTATATACAACTGACTTTAATAATAAGTGCCCATCATTCATTAGTTCTGACGTGAAGTGCTGACAGCCAACAAGAACAGCGAGGAGTATTAACTTTGATTGCCGACTGATTTTCATGTTTGGTGATTATAACCATATGCAGCTTGGCAAGCCTTGACAGGATTTATCGGGGCCTGGGCTTGGGAGCAGCGCATTGTCTCACCATCTGTACCATCTGGTATCATAATAGTTCACTTTATAATCACAAATTATATGCAAATCAGAACCAAAGTCATAAAATTTGCTCATATGGGCAAATCAGTACATTAAATGGCCTGGCACGGTATCTGACATGGCAGTCCCCACTGAACAGTCCTTTCATGCAAGTTCATAAAAACTTCAGGGTCGATCGTGGCACTAGTAATATCACATCAAAGAAATATTAGCTTGTGCTTTGATACCATCTCAGAAATATCCGTGCTGCGGAGAGAGCATAAGTACGTCCTGATCGCCGGCAGATTATCGCAAATCTTGTTTCCATTAAAAGGGCCATTATTGGGTTACAATATGGAGGTTATTAACATCCTGCTTTTAGAACAGTTCATTTTGAGCGGATTTAGTATCTTTTCATACAATTGTTATTTCCTTTCTAATCTGCAGCCCATCAAACATTGCCTGAACTCTTCTGAGGTCTGGAAGAAAATATATTGCCGGGATCGGGAACCTTGGCGGGATCAGAACTTAGATCAGAAGGCCGCATCATTCCACATGACAACGGGTCATAGTTTGCCTATTCAAATTTGTTCTCTTCATTTATTTTGTATGTTTGTTTTTATGTTTATTTTGTATGTTGTTGTTTTTTTTGCTTTTTTTTACCCCTTTAAATTGCATTAACAGGCAGGGGTGTCCACAGAAATTATAGGGCTAATAGCAAAA
This sequence comes from Rhinoderma darwinii, assembly GCF_050947455.1. Taxonomy (NCBI): domain Eukaryota; kingdom Metazoa; phylum Chordata; class Amphibia; order Anura; family Rhinodermatidae; genus Rhinoderma; species Rhinoderma darwinii. The sequence continues at coordinate 132,033,156 of NC_134693.1, forward strand.
CTCAGAATGGGGATCTGAAAACTCCACCTCTATAAGGGCATGCCCCCACGTGGCGGTTTTCCTCCGCAACTGTCCGCATCAATGCCGCACAGAATCTGCGTTGCAGATTCTGCGGCGAATCTGCCCAAAATGTGCAGTAAATTGATGCGGACTAGCTGCTGCGGACTGCGGGAAAAGTGCTTCCCTTCTCTCTATCAGTGCAGGATAGAGAGAAGGGACAGCACTTTCCCTAGTGAAAGTAAACAAATTTCATACTTACCGGCCGTTGTCTTGGTGACGCGTCCCTCTTTCGGCATCCAGCCCGACCTCCCTGGATGACGCGGCAGTCCATGTGACCGCTGCAGCCTGTGATTGGCTGCAGCCGTCACTTAGACTGAAACGTCATCCTGGGAAACCGGACTGGAGACAGAAGCAGGGAATTCTCGGTAAGTATGAACTTCTATTTTTTTGACAGGTTGCTGTATATTGGGATCGGTAGTCACTGTCCAGGGTGCAGAAACAGTTACTGCCGATCGCTTAACTCTTTCAGCACCCTGGACAGTGACTATTTACTGACGTCTCCTAGCAACGCTCCCGTAATTCAGGGAGCCCCATTGACTTCCTCAGTCTGGCTGTAGACCTAGAAATGCATAGGTCCAGCCAGAATGAAGAAATGTCATGTCCAAAAAGCAAGACGGATCCGCAGCACACATAACATGTGCATGACAGCTGCGGACTTCATTGCGGAATTTAGAATCTCCATTGAAGTCAATGGAGAAATTCCGCCATGAGTCCGCAACCAGTCCGCCACTGCTCCGCAACAGACAGAGCATGCTGCGGACACCAAATTCCGCTCCGCAGCCTATGCTCCGCAGCGGAATTTTACGCCTCGTCTAAACGAACACTTCTAAATAGAAGTAGAAGTCAATGGAGAAACGGCTCCGCTGCGGATTAACGCTGCGGAGTGTCCGCAGCGGAATTCAAGTGAAATTCCGCCACGTGTGAACCCAGCCTTAAAGTTAATGTCCACAATTCCATAATACAACGTTATAGGGGCCTCTATTGTTCTGACTCGATAAACCATGTAATTCCGGCTGCCTGAAGCCACCACTAGGGGGAGCTAAATGTGTATGGAATTATACAGCAAGTATCGACCTCAGTATCTGGCCAGGTTTACAAGTAGCGTAAATACTGCTTATTTTCCACAACTAATTTAATTGTGGAAAATCCGCAGCGTAATAGAGTAGTAGCAAAGTAGCAAAGTAGTAGCAAATCCCATCCAGACGCTGCGTAAAAAATCCACTGAAAAAACGCTCATAAATTGACCTGCAGGGCACTTTTTTTAATCTGCAACATGTCAATTGAGGCTTCGGAATCGTTGGTTTTCTGTTGCAGGTTTTCCCATTGAATAAAATGGGGAGGTAAAACCTGCAACAAATAGCAGATGTCGCGATATTTGCAGCAATAAAGTTGCGATTTCGCCGCAAACTTCGCAACTCAGAAAAAAAAACACCTCATACTTACCCAGATCTCTCTGCTCCTGCATCCAGCTCGGCCTCCAGGGATGACGTTTCATCCCATGTGACTGCTGCAGCCAATCACAGGCTGCAGCGGTCGCATGGGTTGAAACGTCACAACAGGAGGCCGAGCTGCAGTACGTCAGATGGACGCGTTGCCATGGCTACGGGTAAGTATGAGATTTTTTTCTTTTTTTTTTACCTGCTATTTTCCGCAGGGGACATTCTGGATAAAAAAAACTCCACCACAATTTGGTGCGGTTTTTCGGCTGGAATTCGCTGCTGTGTACTTTTATGCAGCATATCCGCCCTGTGTGAACATACCCTAAGCTGTATGTATCTGTATGCGAGGAGCTCCCCCTAGTGTCGGCTGCAGGTAGTCGCTCTGACAGTGTCATGGCAAGTAAGGAAAGCAGAGGGCTCAATTGTATGTAGTCAGCTGACAACGCCAGACGTAACATGGCCAAAATAATCCAAAATTATTCACCGACTTTTTGGCAATATCTGCAGAAACACCAGCCAGACCGGTTCACATTCTCCAAATCATCTTCTCAATTGAATCTAGAATCCATTATAGTCTGGAAAATTGATCTAAATATTAATTACTTGATAATCCAAAATTTTGTGGCATTTCATACAAATTAAAAGCTAATGATGCTGATGGAAAATAAACCGGGCTCCCGTCACTGTAGAGACCAAGACACTAGCAATTTTTGGGATTTTTGAAAATGTCTGGCATACCTCCCAACATTGTAAACCCCATTCGTGGGATGAATTAAAGGAACAGTGTCACGAAAAAAATTTTTTTTACATCAGTTTGATTTTAGTGTTTTATTAAAATCTTTTATATTTATGTAAAGGATCTGCCAGGCACAGCTTCGGGGTTAACGCCCATAGATAATCAGTCTTCACCTGAGTCTATGTCTCTGAGACTGACTCCAGCTTCCACCACTCAGGCTGGTAGGCTCAGGAGTGGGAGAGCCTATCGCAGCCTGGCCAGACTCAGCTAGCTCCCGCCCTCCGTCTATTTATACCTGCCTTTCCTGTTCCTTCTTGCTTGTGATTCTTTCCGTGTGGTTTCCTGGCCCAGCTACAGCTCCTACTATTTGATCCTGCTCCATCTGACCCTGGCTTACTGACTACTCTCCTGCTCTGCGTTTGGTACCTCGTGCTCTCCTGGTTTGACTCGGCTCGTTCACCACTCTTGTTGCTCACGGTGTTGCCGTGAGCAACTGCCCCTTTCCCTTTGCATTCCCTTGTATGTTTGTCTTGTGCACTTACTGAGCGTAGGGACCGCCGCCCAGTTGTACCCCGTCGCCTAGGGCGGGTCGTTGCAAGTAGGCAGGGACAGAGTGGCGGGTAGATTAGGGCTCACTTGTTCGTTTCCCTACCCCCGTCGTTACAATTTATCTGTGTGTTTGTGTTTTACATTTTTTTATTTTCGAACTTTTTCTTCCCTATGGGGGCTGCCATTTTTTTTTTCCATTTCTGTATGTGTCGATTAACGACACATACAGATATGGAATACGGCAGCTACAGTCCCATAGTGAATGCGAACGGGGCCCGTTCCATCCACTATGCTGTACGCCGTCTGTGTGGGAACGGCGCATGCGCCGCTCCCACACAGTCGAAGTTGAACTGTGCGACGTCCGGCGCCATTTTCCTGTGGACCGGAAGTCGCGGCCGGACAGTAAGATTACTACTTCCGGTCGCGGCTTCCGGACTTGTGCACTTGGAGCGGCGGGAGCGGATGGACCGGAGGAAGCGGCGGCGACTGGAGCAGGTAAGTTATTTCTGTGTATGTAATTGTTTTACTGTGTGTTTACTAGTGTATGTAAACCTACTACACTGTGTTAGCTCAAAAAATGGCGACACACAGTGTATAAGGTTTGACCGTTCAATCCCCTCGTTTCTCCCGGCACTAGCCAGGATAAAGGAGGGGGGATTCTGAGAGCTCACTAGAGCGAGTGAGTTTTCTCAAATTTTGCAGCATAAAGCAATGTGGTTGCTTTACCACATGCTGCAATTTTGGGAATTGCTCCATCTAGTGACCAGCACTGGGAAATATTATAAATTAGAATCTAATTTATAATATTTCCTGACTCGTTAAAAAAATTAGAACAATGTTTAATCACCTACACACTAATTGTTTAACTAAAAAAAAAAAATTTTTTTTTCTAGCGTCACATTCCCTTTAAGCCTGCCTCCGATCCACCCAGAAGCGCCCACAAAACGCCCCGTATTGGACATATTTGGACCACTGCCTTTGAGATCCGTTTCGTGGGACAATCCAAAGAAAAAGGGGATATTGAGATTGATGGTCTGGGAAAGCTAAGTGATAACCAGTACCCCACCCTACAATTACCAATGTATACAGACCAGCGGCAGAGCTATAGGGGGTGCAGAGGTGGTGGTCGCACCTTGGCCCTGGTGCCTGAAGTGGCCCAAAGACCCTTCTGCCACATAAAAAGACACCAGTATTATAAATGGCACATAGTAGGTTGGGGCTCTGTTATAGGTTCTGCATTGGGGCCCAGGAAGCTTCAATTTACACCTCTGATACCGACAATAGTCACCAAAGCCTTGACCTTGACCCAAACATACTCCCAGGGACATAAAGGAAATAATACATATGGGAATATTTTTATCGGCCCTCTATCTACAATGAGCTCACTCTACACAGGACCGATCAGCCAATGAAAACACACCGTCAGTGGTGAAGAATCCGAGATAAAAAACAGCTGGAATTTTTTTTTTTTTTTAACAAACGGAAAACAACTTTGAACTATATAGACATTGTCCTTTAAGCCCAAACAGATGTGGTTTAATCTTGTTTTTGATCCTCAAGCGCTTTTTTTCCCCCACGTTTCATGAATACGGGTATCAAAGATGATCGTCAGATGGTTATGTAACAGTGGGTCACTCGGGAAGATCGTCACCTGGGAGAAAATGGAAAAATAAATTTATAATACTAATAATAATAGAATTAGTTTTAGGGTATGTTCACACGTAGCGTAAATACTGCAGATTTTCCACAACGGATTTCATTGCGGAAAATGCGCAGCGTAATGCAGTAGCAGCAAAGTGGATGAGATTTGAACAAATCTCATCCAGACGCTGCGCAAAAAATCTGCTGAAAAACGTTCACAAATCGACCTGTTGTGCGGTTTTTTTAATACTCAGCATGTCAATTTATGCTACGGAATCGCTGCTTTCCTGATGCAGGTTTTCCCCTTTGAATTCAATGGAGAGGTAAAACCGGCAACAATTACAATATGTTGCAATTTTTGCGGTAGAAAAGCTCAGATTCAGCTGCAAAAATTGCAACCTAGATAAAAAATTATGCTTTTATGATGTTTTATCCCATGTGACTGATGCAGCCAATAACAGGCTGCAGCGGTCACATGGGATGAAATGTCATCTCAGGAGGATGGGCTACACGACGCGTCATCATGACTACGTAGACCGGGTAAGTATGAGTTTAGGTTTTTCTATTTGGCGCGGTTTTTCAGCCGGAATTCCCTGCGGCTTCCAGGGCGGATACGCTATGTACTTTTACGCAGCGAATCTGCCCTGTGTGAACATGGACTTAAAATGTATGACATGCAGCAATATACATGACTATGAGGTTCACCTAAAAAATAAAACCTACAAAAAGTACACAGCGTATCCGCCCTGGACCCCGCAGGGAATTCCAAGTGCAGTTTTTTGCGCCGAATGTCCGCTGCGAAAAACAGCAGGTTAAAAAAAAAAAGCTTATACTTATCCCGGTCTCCGTAGCCATGGCAAGGCGTCCCTCTGATGTCCGTGCAGTCCGGCCTCCTGGGATGATGTTTTGTCCCATGTGACCACTGCAGCCTGTGATTGGCTGCAACAGTCAAATGGGATAACACATCATCCCAGGAGGCCGGCCTGGTCGGAGAAGTATAGAGAACGGGGTAAAAATTCCACACATTGAAAGAAGGGGATTTGTTCAAATCTCATCCATTCTGCTGATACTGTATTACGCTGCGGATTGTCCGCATTGAAATCCGTTGCGGAAAATCTGCCGTGTTTATGCTACATGTGGACAAACCCTACAAGTTGCGAAGTTTAAGGAGATTCAAAGGCAACCTCTTTAACGAAGCTGCAGCAATCACCACACTGTGCCAGATCCATTGCATGACAGACACCGGCGGCGGCCGAAAGACCCTATTGGCCATTGACTTAGGCTGGGTTCACACGTGGCGGAATTTCACTTAAATTCCGCTGCGGACACTCCACAGCGTTAATCCGCAGCGGAGCCGTTTCTGCATTGACTTCCACTTCTATTTAGAAGTGTTCGTTTAGACGATGCGTAACATTCCGCTGCGGAGCATAGGCTGCGGAGCGGAATTTGGTGTCCGCAGCATGCTCTGTCTGTTGCGGAGCAGTGGCGGACTCATGGCGGAATTTCTCCATTGACTTCAATGGAGATTCTAAGTTCCGCAATGAAGTCCGCAGCTGTCATGCACATGTCATGTGTGCTGCGGATGCGTCTTGCTTTTTTGCCATGACATTTCTTCATTCTGGCTGGACCTATGTATTTCTAGGTCTACAGCCAGACTGAGGAAGTCAATGGGGCTCCCGTAATGACGGGAGCGTTGCTAGGAGACGACTGTAAATAGTCACTGTCCAGGGTGCTGAAAGAGTTAAGCGATCGGCAGTAACTGTTTCTGCACCCGGGACAGTGACTACCGATCCCAATATACAGCAACCTGTAAAAAAATATAAGTTCATACTTACCGAGAACTCCCTGCTTCTGTCTCCAGTCCGGCCTCCCAGGATGACGTTTCAGTCTAAGTGACGGCTGCAGCCAATCACAGGCCAAGCACAGGCTGCAGCGGTCACATGGACTGGCGCGTCATCCAGGGAGGTCGGGCTGGATGCCGAAAGAGGGACGCGTCACCAAGACAACGGCCGGTAAGTATGAAAGTCGTTTACTTTCACTAGGGAAAGTTCTGTCCCTTCTCTCTATCCTGCACTGATAATAGAGAGAAGGGAAGCACTTTTCCCGCAGTCCGCAGCAGCTAGTCCGCATCAATTTTCTGCACATTTTGTGCAGATCCGCAGCCGTAATCCGCAACCCGGATTAGGTGCGGCATTGATGCGGACAGTGGTGTTGGCACATTTTTCAAGCTCCACTGGGCTGAAATATTCTAGAACATACGTCCTATACTGGTGATTGTGGAACATGGCGCTTATAACCAAAGGTAAGGTGACGTCATCTTACAAGACCTGTGTGCGCCAATCAGGGGCGGATTAAGGATACCATGGGCCGATAGTTCCTGTCTCACCAGCGCAATAGTGATCAATTGAATCCGCATCCTAAGGACGCGGATGCAATTGGGTGAGAGGTTCCGCTTCACCCTGGTTCTCTGAACTGGCTGTAATTTTAACAAACGGTTCGGGAGAACTGGGGCGAACTGGGCCCCCTTTCAGCCTGTGGCCCAGATCACATGCCCAGATTGCACTAATTGTAATCCACTCCTGACGCCAATGTGTTTAAATCATTTTCCTCACTCAGATTTCAATAAAATTACTAAACTCCTGTAAGAATGGAAGATAAATTTGGAGCCATTTCAACCATAATGGCCTCAGAATTGCTTTGAGTACTGATGATGTCATCAGCTATGAGGATCAAATTCCCAGCGTTTTAGCCTATTGGCCAATATGTAGATTGGGAATGTGAAAATCTCTTCCTTCCTCCTTTTCTTCTCATCTGGAAGTGAAAACGTGAAGCCACTTCTTCATGCTACATTACAGCCCAGATGAGAAACACGATTGTTGTTTTGGAAAAATCAGAAAACGTATGATGTCGTTCCAGGAGCTGCCTCTATACGCCAGAATTCCCAAGCTGCAAGAGTCTCGTGACACAACTTTTATTTTTCAGTCTGAAATTTAATTTAATAAATTCCCTGATTGACCAATTATTAAAGGGTTGTACAGGATTAGAAAAACAGCGCCACACCTGTCCACAGGTTGTGCGTGGTATTGCAGTGCAGCTCCATTCAATTGCAAACCAGATACGACTTATGTACAGGTGAGGTGCTGCTTTTAGACGAAAGCAGGCATGTTTTTGTAGTCCTGTGCAGCCCCTGTAATAGAAAATTTACTAAAACTTACCAGTTTTGTTTTCCTTTGTTTTGCAGATGGAGAAATAAATAAAGTGAACATATATAACATATATAAAAAGAATGTTCCAGGGGAATCCATATTGGAGACACACATTTCATTCCTGTAGCATCTGTATAGACAGTGCAGCAGGGTGTATAAGCTTTATGGCCGCTGCAATGAATGGGAGTTAATGGACAGATTAATGTCCATAGACTAATATAGTCTCCAGGAATAGATGAAGTACTGCCTGGGCCGGCTAAGGAAGCTTCATCCTCGTTTATTGATTGGGCAGTGCTATTTTCAGACTGTATTATTCGATTATTCAGACGCTATATGGTATACAAAAAGGAGGGATGTCAATAGAAGATACTGCACAGGGCACCTAGAAAACTAAAGCCAGCCCTGAGCACTGCCCCCACGCAGACCAGGGCGTGGAGCTGCAGTTGCAGTCTTAGGGTATGTTCACACGACAGCGTCCGTAACGGCTGAAATTACGGGGATGTTTCCGCCTGAAAACATCCCCGTAATTTCAGCCGTAACGGCATGTGCAGGCGCTTGAACGCCACGTCCATTACAGACGTAATTGGTGCTGCTATTCATTGGAGTCAATGAGTAACGGCTCCAATTACGCCCAAAGAAGTGACAGGTCACTTCTTTGACGCGGGCGTCTATTTACGCTCCGTCATTTGACAGCGGCGCGTAAATATACGCCTCGTGTGAACAGACAAACGTCTGCCCATTGCTTTCAATGGGCAGATGTTTGTCAACGCTATTGAGGCGCTATTTTCGGACGTAATTCGGGGCAAAAACGCCCGAATTACGTCCGTAATTAGTGCGTGTGAACATACCCTTAGCTGTGTGTATAGTGTTTCTATCCTTCCTTATCTAGGCCTACAGCAGTACAATAGAGCTGTCATTAAAGGGAATGTGTTGCGAATTAAACCTTTTTTTTTTTTTTTTTAAGTAAGTTACTTATTTCTATTATATTTTTTACGTGCGATGTATTAAAAATGAAATGATAATTTGACATGTTTTCCTATATTGGCCACCAGAGGGAGCACTTCCCAGAATTACAGCAAGGTGAATAAGGCAAAGCAACCTGACTCACAGCTGCCGTAAAATGTGGGAGGGAATCTCACCCCCTTCCCTATTTTTGGCTACAAGCCAGGAAAAGGTGTCTTCAAATTGCTAAGCAGTGCCCGGCTCCCATTTTGGGAGTGATTGTACAAATGGCAGCTGGCAGAAGCTATAGGACACACCAAAAGGCTAAGGGTATGTTCACACGCTTACTAGAAAAACATCTGAAAATATGGAGCTGTTTTCAACGGAAAACAGCTCCTGATTTTCAGCCGTTTTTTAATCAAACTCGCGTTTTTTACGGCCGTTTTTGGAGCTGTTTTTCTATAGAGTCAATGAAAAACGGCTCCAAAAATGTCCCAAGAAGTGACATGCACTTGTTTTTTGGGGGCGTCTTTTTACGTGCCGTTTTTTGAAAATGAGGTGTAAAAAAACGCCCCATCGGAACAGAACGCCGTATTTCCCATTGAAATCAATGGGCAGATGTTTGTAGGCTTTCTGCTTCCGATTTTCAGACGTGGAGTTGCTAAAAAAAAGTCTTAAAATCGGGAGCACTTTTCCCTTAAAAAAAAACAGCTATGTATTTTCAGACGTTTTTGATTTTGTGTGTGCACATACCCTAATAATCGGGGGGGACGCGAGAGGGGGGCTGTGAGAGAGAGACAGACAGATAGAGACACACACCTTACCTGCAGTGCGGCCGGTCTTCATAATGGCGCCGGCTTTCCCCCTACAAACCAGCTTCTATGCTGGGTCGCTCTGAACTGTGCTTGCGCAGTATAGAGAGGCGATGGACGGGAGCCGTTCATTATGTCCTATCCACTGTAGCTGCTGTATTCCATCTCTGTATGTGTCGTTAAGAGACACATACACAGATGAAATAAAACATGGCAGCCCCTAGTACAGTAAGAAAGTGTTAATAAAAAAAACATTGTGTTTAGAAAAATAAATAAAGTCAATTATTTTATTAAATAAAAACACATAAATTAATTTAAAAAAATCATGACACTGTCCCTTTAATGACCCCACCCTCTGCAGATTGTGTCCCAGTCTACACAGCAAAGCTGAAAAGTGAGCTGTAGAAAACAAGAAATGTCAGCCTATTATGAATGCTCTAGTAGCCAGTGTAAAAACTAGAATATTTCAATTTTTTTTTTTAAATATAGATAGTTACCAAAAAACAAACACCAGAAGTGTCAAAAATATATATTTTCTTATTATAAAGTGCTTGTGTGGTCCATGTCTTTTTCTAAGGTTTGGCAGATTTCATGTTCTCTTTACTTCAATGGAAACAGTGTAATACTTAATCTCTCCTGCGGTGGCACTGCTGGGGAATTCAACACATTAGAGGTTTTAATCTGTGTGGGTCAATGTACTTTTACCCCCTTGAGCTTCTCCGAGCTTCTTCGAGTGGGGTCATTCAGGTCCCTTATCTATTAACCAGAGTGGAGAGCAGCTACAAAGAGCATCTCCCACTCCGGAGAACCAAGCACATTGATGCATTACCCGGATAGGCCATTGATTTCAATGAGAACTGTGCAATGCTTGATTTTCCCTGTGGTGGCGCTGCAGGGAAATTGAACACTTGCTGCAACGTTCCCTCATAGATCACAGCTGATCACTGGCAGTCCCAGCAGCAGAACAACCCCTTTAGATATATAAAAAGAACAAGTGTCCGGAATTTATGAAGGATACCACATTAAATGAGGCTTTTCCTTGAAGTCCTTAGCACTAACTGGTTCCAGGCGACATCTATTTATTGTGTTTTTTGCTAAAAAAGAAAATAGCTTAAAATAGATGAAAAAATAAAGGTCTTGGGTTTGCTTCCTAACCTAAATCCTCTCTCTCTGCGGAATTGAAATTTGTATTTTTAATGTCGGACAAGGCCTCCCATCCTGGTGTAACCACATCAAGGCAGGATCCCAGTATAATTCATATGTACACACTTGACATAATTGGGGTGGGAGCTGCGCACTATCAAAGACTTGAGGGGGAGGTATGTTTATTCTGGTAGCACATTATGAAAAGAGGAACAAAACCTCAGAATCAAACCATACATCCAAACAGCTGGATCTTAAAAGCCGTAAGCTAAACACAGTCGTTTACATTCTGGATCGAGATTGGGCTCCGAGACTGCCGAGTCTGAGAGAGTCTCATCAGGATATAGCAAAGAGTCCATGGACTGTTATGTCTGATAAACAAAAAGAACGGTCTTCTGGGAAACACGAAAATTAGTGTTATGGGAACAATATTTTCTTGCTTAGTTTAAAAATGAGCTTTCTAATTAGTAACAACACATAAGGGAGAATTTAGTGATCAGCTGTAATCTGTGGTGAAATCTGGCAGTAAGTGTTCAATTTCCCAACAGTGCCGCCACAGGAGAAATGAGGCATTACGCAGTTCCCATTGAAATCAGTGAGCTGTTCATGTAATACATGGACGGCCAGGCCCCCCCAGAGGGACCTCTTTATAGTCCTTATTGGATAGTAGATGAGGGTCATAATAAGGTATTTGAAAATGAGGTTGATAGAAAGAGCGCCCTGCCCCCTCCCCAAGTACAAACAGCTTTAGTAAAAAGAAATCTGGATTGATGATACAAAGCCCTATTCCGTAAAATATTTCTACATTGAACACATCACCATTTTCATTGCCCAGGATCTTTTCCAAATCGCCAAATTAAAAAATCTCAAAACCTGAATTCATTTTTTTTTTGAGGTTAGGCGGTCCCACTTTCTAATTCACTACAGTAAAGATGAAAGGAAAACGATAACCCTATTGGTGTCCATCGAGCAGGTACAAGGGTTAGGAGGAGTAGGCAGCAGTCTAGGGCACCATTGAGGTAGAGGGGCGTAATTTATAGAAAAAAAAATCAAAGCAGTACTTTGTCTGAAAGAGGTGATGGAAGGAGCTGGGAGAAAATCTGCAGGAAAAGACGGACCCTACTACAGATACATGAAGGGTGGCCTTCTAATCCTGCATTGAGAATTACACGTGTAGAGGGGATGGGGAGTATGTATTATAAATCTGAATGCTAGGGATTGGTGGGGCAACTAAATTAATAATTGTCGATCCAACAATTGGACTTTAGGGACCGAGGGTTTTGGTTAGGGGTGTATTTTGAAACTGTCCCACCTCTGGGTACCCCTAAGATGCTATCGCTTTTAAGCCTATTCTCAGATTCTCCCATACTGTGCAGGTCTTCATCTACTGGTGGATATTTGCAATGACAAAATGGGAAGCCATGATCTGTGCTGAGTCAATGAGATATAATCGACTAAAAGAATGGACAGCTGCAGGACAGACGGGCATTAAAGACCCATGCTATGCCCGGTGCAGCAAAGTCATTGATCAGTCATGTAAGGATGAGCACCTGAAGCCGATCATACCTGGTCACAGTGACTGCTCTAAGTACATGGCTAAGTTATCAGCAGTTTGCAGGTGGACGAAGGAATGCCCCCACCCACCCCCGTGGCTAACAAAACCCATAAAGGGCTCCATTAGTGGGTACTTCACTGCAAGGAGAATTAGGTTATGTGCACACGATAACTGCATTTACATCTGAAATTACGGAGCTGTTTTCAGGAGAAAACAGCTCCTGAATTTCAGACGTAATTGCATGTACTCGCGTTTTGCGTGGCGTCTTTTACGGACGTAATTTGGAGCTGTTCTTCATTGAAGTCAATGATAAACGGCTCCAAATACGTCCCAAGAAGTGTCCTGCACTTCTTTGACAAGGCTGTAATTTTACGAGCCGTCTTTTGACAGCGACGCGTAAAATGACAGGTCGTCGGCACAGAAAATCGTAAAGCCCATTGAAAGTAATGGGCAGATGTTTGCCGATGTATTGGAGCCGTTTTTTCAGACGTAAATCGAGGCGTAAAACGCCTGCATTACGTTTGAAAATAGGTCGTGTGAACCCAGCCTTATGTTAAAAGCCTCTGTCTGCCCTTCATTCTCGGGATCGATGGGGGTCCCAGATCATAAAGAGATGGCATATCCAAGTGACTTTATTAGATGGGAATACCCCTTTAGATATTCTGTTCAGTTATTCTTAGTCATATCTGTTGGGTTCTAGAGTCTTGAACAGGAAATTTGCCTAAATTATGTATACAGCAGTGAAGGACATATTTCTGCATAGCTAGGCAGATTTGCCGTTCAAGACTCTGGAAAAGCTGGGTGACACCTGTGGGACCTGTAATGGCAGATATATTTGTTGTTATCCCACTTTCCCAGTAACAGATATAATTAAAGGGGTATTCCCATTTCATAAAATGATGGCTGGTAAGAGTCCACCAATAGTCGTAAAGTAAGACTCCTATCATTCTCTCCACAGAATCAATCAGTTGCCAAGAGAGGCACACAAGCTTTTTTTTCCCCTTTAGGGCTTATGTATGCGTTTTATTGTATACATCCATAATACAGTGCCCATAGTAGAATGCTATGGGCCGTTACCTCTCAAGTGTCCCTGTTTTTGAGGGACAGTCCCTACTTTTGACTGCCATTTTTTGCGCCTTACATGTCCCTCTTTTTGACCTGGGAAATAGATTTGCGTTAATACTATTACTACTATAGTGCTCCAAAAACCATCCGTCTGGTTTCTAACTGTATATTAGACTTCAACTTGTATATTATTGCATTATTTGGTGCAATTCGGATCTTAAAAATGTCCACAAATAGATTATTTTTGTGCTAATATTTAAACTAAAAACGATTCAACCATATAGATATGCATAAAAAAAATGGATGTTTTACAAAGTGAACAATAAGTGTCCCTCTTTGACTGTCCAAAAAGTTGGGAGAAATGCCATTATACTGCGTGCCTCCTGGCTTGTAGCCAAAATAGGGAGGGGTGGTGAATGTGGTCACTAGTAGAGAGAGTCTTCCTCTCACATTTACAGCAGCTGTAAGTCAGGTTGCTTTGCCTGATTCACCTTGCCGTAATTATGGGAAGTGCTCCTTCTGGTGGCCAACAGAGGGAAACATGTCAAATTATGATTTCATTTTTAATATTTCCCACCTTGTGAAAGAAAGAAAAAACGACACCAAAAAAAACAAAACGGAAAAATAAATAAATAAATAAATACATTTGCCACATATTCACTTTAATTCATCTGTTTTGCTCGCAGAACCATAACGTATAATGTGGCGACATCTAGTGGCTCAAACTTAGAACTTCACTTTGTCAGTGGGCATAGAGTTCCAGGTGCAACAGTACAAATCACTAAACCCAAATGTCCCATGCGGTGTTATTTCCTAGTCTCTGGATCTAAGGATCACATGGATCCCGGAAATTTGTTATCTACAGGTTAGACACGAACAGTAACAGGAAATCGGCGAGATTTGGTGATACAAGGACGAAGTGTCCGGATGATATTTCAGTTCTTCAATAGAAGCAAGCGCTTGAGTATATGAATTCTATGGACTAATGGATGCCGGATTAAAGTAATTTCATGATAGATGGATACATCTAATGTCTAGGAAGGTTTATCATTCACACCACCATGACACTGTGAGATGGTTTGTAGCAAGTCAGCATGCACACAGTCACACAGACACTGGTTTTTCATACTTTTCAGCCTAGAAGATGGCCAAGAACATAACCAGGGAATAAATGGTCATGTAACACAACATACAGACAGGTTCTGACACTGATGATGATGATGATGATCTGGGGAGCACACGCAAATGCACAAACAATGACTTATGACGCCGTTTTCCGGCACACACCTTCATGTTTTGACACGGGTCCTCAGACTGGTAGCTACACCCTTGTAATAGCAAGACTTTCCTGATTCATTTATTCCATCTAGAATCATAGAAACATAAAGAGCATGGTCGTCACAAGCTCTCTTGGCGCCAAAGGCAGGGGTGTCACAATGCGGCAGTGGTGTGTTTAGCCCTGGGCACCATGCCATGGATAAAGACGACCCTCCCTCCACCCATTGCGACACGATCAATTAGTAATTGTAAAACATTTGAGAATGTGACAACAAACAGCAATAGAAGTCTTCGCTAGTAACTGCATAGAAAAGTTTCAACCTCCATCCAATCAGATATTGGATGTTATTTTTCTGTTGCTGTTTTTGTAGGTTGGTGGATGTCTTCTGCCTGGTTAAAAATTCTGAACTAATACAGGGGTCCCCCATTCAGCAGTGAGCAGCTAATAAGGGTGTCTATTCATTTGGAGGACCCGAGATGTCTGTGCATTACATGAACAGGTCATTGACTTCACTAGGCATGGTGTAATGCTTCATTTGTCCTCTGGCTGTGCTGCAGGGGAATTGGACACTTGCTCCCAGATTCACCGATAGATCAGAGCTGATCGCCTGGGGTCCCAGGAGTAAAACTCTTCTGACAAAAAGATAATGTTCAAAATTTCAAAATCATGGTCACGAGGCAACTGCAATGGCCCCCAAATGCAAAAATTCTGATAATTCGTTGGCAAGATCATGCTCCTAATCCTAATGATCGTGGATCCGAAGCCAAAAAATGGGCTTCTACTGATAGATTCTCTTTAACTATGGTACTAAGAAGGAATTTTCATTTCACTATAACTTATTATGAGACTTTGAGCCAGTGACAGGAGACTTCACGTCCGTGTTCTGAACCTGATCATAATAAGGATCTGAGCAATGAAATGTGATATGTCCTGGAACTGGATAGCGCTCAATAACACCGCACCTTTTCTGGAGGTTACAAAGAATTTTAAGTGATTATAACAGGGAGCTGAGCAGTCATTCAGCAGATGTGAGAAGAGATTGCACAAAGACCCAAAGAAATAACAGGCATTTGGTGATTTTTCTTAAAGAGACCCTAACATTCTTTGGCCAACCACTTTTCACTGCAGGGTTGTCTCCATAATGGATTGCTTGGATTCTTGGTGGAACTCCAACAAATAAAGAATTACATAACAACCTTAGAAATCAATAGGTACCCCTACATCACATATGAATGTTATTTAAAGTGAGCCGCCCCTTTAAGTGCTGTATAGCAGCCTGACTCTACTGCTCAATGCAATGATCTGGCTATGTGGGAATGGGTGGATTATAAAAAGACTTACATTTTTCTTTAGATCCTGATTTTTCTTTTTTCTTGGGCCTTATATAGCACTAACATATTCTGTAGCGTTGTACAAACATTGTCATCCCTCACATTGGTCCCTTTCCGTAATGGGGCTTACAATGTAATTCCCCCAACCTCAGACACCCACACATCAGGACCAATTTCTTAGCAAGCCAATTCCTTAAGGGCAGGTTCACACGTGGCGGAATTGCTGTGGAATTCCGCTGCGGACAGTCCGCACTGGAAATCCGCAGCAGACAGTCTGTCCATTGGTTTCCACACCTTTTTAGTTGTCTTCGTGCAGATGTTGCGGACAAATCCGCTGTGGACCATAGGCTGCGGTGCGGAATTTGGTGTCCGCAGCATACACTGGCTGTTGCGGACTTGTGGCGTAATTTCTCCATTGACTCCAATGGAGTTGCAAAATTCCGCAATGGAATCTGCAGATGTTATGTGTGTTGCGTTGCGGATTGCTTTTACGAACAGGATATTTCATCATTCTGGCTGGACCTATGTGTTTCGAGGTCTATAGCCAGACTGAGATGGAATGTTTTAAAAGAGAGCAGGAAGTACTCTTCACCTGAATCCGCAACGGCTAATCCGCAGCAATTTACTGCACATTTTAGGCAAAGGCGCAACGGAATCCGCAACGCAGATTATGTGCGGCATTGATTCGGACAGTGTCTGCAGAAATACGCCACGTGTGACCATGCCCTAGGGAACGATTTTGGAGTGTCAGATAAAACCAAAGGACCTGGGGGAAGCCCACCAAACATGGGGAGAACAAACAAACAAACTCCATGCAGATGTTGTCCTTGGTGGGATTGTGACCCCGGACCCCGGTGCTGCAGGGCAACAGTGCTAACCAACGAGCCACCGTGCCGCACTTGTGAATCCATACAGAAAGAGAAAAATGCAGCATTTTCCATTGGTTGCCTTGTTGCTTATAGGGGGAGAATAGAGCACCGATTGGAGGCACCGTACAGCAGTACACCTACCGTAGTACCTACAGGTCCATTATACAGATCCATATGCTGCTGTACAGGGTCACCGTATGCTGCAATGTCATCTGTGTGGCCCAAAGGGGTAAATAAACCCCAAATGTCTCTACATTGCGCTACATTTCAGATTATGCCCCCACAGTGTCAATCAGTCTGATATTAATTCATGAAGGGAATAGTTGTATCCTCAATTACAAAGATGTGCAGCTAAATAAAATGATAATTATCTCAGATATTTCCTTGTATTTTGCAGATTATTTAAAAACTAAATGTCCATTTATATGTAACAACAGCCAATCCAAGCATGGACTAGACAGATATGTAAAGGCTACTGTGTATTAGAGGCTGCCAGACCCCCTTCAGTGTTCCAAGGTGTGATAATGAATCAGCCATGTTGGACTTTTTCGGCTGATTCACTTGATTTTCACCTGTAGAGTAGTTGCTCCCCCACCCTCCTCAGTTATCTTATCTTATGCCCATGTACTTAGGGAGCAGCATTATAGTAGTTATATTCTTGTATATAGGGGGCAGTATTATAGTAGTTATATTCTTGTATATAGAGGCAGTATTATAGTAGTTATATTCTTGTATATAGAAGCAGTATTATAGTAGTTATATTCTTGTATATAGGAGCAGTATTATAGTAGTTATATTCTTGTATATAGGGGGCAGTATTATAGTAGTTATATTCTTGTATATAGGGGGCAGTATTATAGTAGTTATATTCTTGTATATAGGAGCAGTATTATAGTAGTTATATTCTTGTACATAGAGGCAGTACTATAGTAGTTATATTCTTGTATATAAGGGGCAGTATTATAGTGGTTATATTCTTGTATATAGGGAGCAGTATTATAGTAGTTATATTCTTGTATATAGGAGCAGTATTATAGTAGTTATATTCTTGTATATAGGAGCAGTATTATAGTAGTTATATTCTTGTATATAGGGGGCAGTATTATAGTAGTTATATTCTTGTATATAGAAGTATTATAGTAGTTATATTCTTGTATATAGGGGCAGTATTATAGTCGTTATATTCTTGTATATAGGGGCAGTATTATAGTAGTTATATTCTTGTATATAGAAGTATTATAGTAGTTATATTCTTGTATATAGAAGTATTATAGTAGTTATATTCTTGTATATAGGAGCAGTATTATAGTAGTTATATTCTTGTACATAGGGGGCAGTAGTATAGTAGTTATATTCTTGTACATAGGGGGCAGTATTATATTAGTTATAATCTTGTATAATGGGGGCAGTATTATAGTAGTTATATTCTTGTATATAGGAGCAGTATTATAGTAGTTATATTCTTGTATATAGGGGGCAGTATTATAGTAGTTATATTCTTGTAAATAGGAGCAGTATTATAGTAGTTATATTCTTGTATATAGGAGCATTATTATAGTAGTTATATTCTTCTATATAGGAGCAGTATTATAGTAGTTATATTCTTGTATATAGGAGGTAGTATTATAGTAGTTATATTCTTGTATATAGGAGGCAGTATTATATTAGTTATAATCTTGTATAATGGGGGCAGTATTATAGTAGTTATATTCTTGTATATAGGAGCAGTATTATAGTAGTTATATTCTTGTATATAGGAGGTAGTATTATAGTAGTTATATTCTTGTATATAGGAGGCAGTATTATATTAGTTATAATCTTGTATAATGGGGGCAGTATTATAGTAGTTATATTCTTGTATATAGGAGCAGTATTATAGTAGTTATATTCTTGTATATAGGGGGCAGTATTATAGCAGTTATATTCTTGTATATAGGGGCAGTATTATAGTAGTTATATTCTTGTATATAGGAGCAGTATTATAGTAGTTATATTCTTGTATATAGGAGCAGTATTATAGTAGTTATATTCTTGTATATAGGAGGTAGTATTATAGTAGTTATATTCTTGTATATAGGAGGCAGTATTATAGTAGTTATATTCTTGTATATAGGAGCAGTATTATAGTAGTTATATTCTTGTATATAGGGGGCAGTATCATAGTAGTTATATTCTTGCATATAGAAGTATTATAGTAGTTATATTCTTGTATATAGGGGCAGTATTATAGTAGTTATATTCTTGTATATAGGGGCAGTATTATAGTAGTTATATTCTTGTATATAGGGAGCAGTATTATAGTAGTTATATTCTTGTATATAGGAGCAGTATTATAGTAGTTATATTCTTGTATATAGGGGGCAGTAGTATGGTAGTTATATTCTTGTACATAGGGGGCAGTATTATAGTAGTTATATTCTTGTATATAGGGGGCAGTATTATAGTAGTTATATTCTTGTACATAGGAGCAGTATTATAGTAGTTATATTCTTGTATATAGGGGGCAGTATTATATTAGTTATATTCTGGTATATAGAGGGCAGTATTAGGCCATGTTCACACGTAGCGGAATTGCACTTGAATTCCGCTGCGGACACTCCGCAGCGTTAATCCGCAGCGGAGCCGTTTCTCCATTGACTTACACTTTTATTTAGCAGTGTTCGTTTAGACGATGCGTAAAATTCCGCTGCGGAGCATAGGCTGCGGAGCGGAATTTGGTGTCCGCAGCATGCAAGGGATGTTGCGGAGTTGTGGCGGACTGGTTGCGGACTCGGCGGAATTTCTCCATTGACTTCAATGGAGATTCTAAATTCCGCAATGAAGTCCGCAGCTGGCATGCACATGTTGTGTGCTGCGGATGCGTCTTGCTTTTCTGACATGACATTTCTTCATTCTGGCTGGACCTATGTATTTCTAGGTCTACAGCCAGACTGAGGAAGTCAATGGGGCTCCCGGAATTACAGGAGCGTTGCTAGGAGACGTCCGTAAATAGTCACTGTCCAAGGTGCTGAAAGAGTTAAGCGATCGGCAGTAACTGTTTCTGCACCCGGGACAGTGACTACCGATCCCAATATACAGCAACCTGTAAAAAAAATATAAGTTCATACTTACCGAGAACTCCCTGCTTCTGTCTCCAGTCCGGCTTCCCAGGATGACGTTTCAGTCTAAGTGACGGCTGCAGCCAATCACAGGCTGCAGCGGTCACATGGACTGCCGCGTCATCCAGGGATGTCGGGCTGGATGCCGAAAGAGGGACGCGTCACCAAGACAACGGCCGGTAAGTATGAAATTTGTTTACTTTCACTAGGGAAAGTGCTTCCCTTCTCTCTATCCTGCACTCATAGAGAGAAGGGAAGCACTTTTCCCGCAGTCCGCAGCAGCTAGTCCGCATCAATTTACTGCACATTTTGGGCAGATCCGCCGCAGAATCTGCAATGCAGATTCTGTGCGGCATTGATGCGGACAGTTGCGGAGGAAATCCGCCACGTGTGGGCATGCCCTTATAGTAGATATATTCTTGTATATAGGAGCAGTATTATAGTAGTTATATTGTTGTATATAGGGGGCAGTATTATGGTAGTTATATTCTGGTATATAGAGGGCAGTATTATAGTAGATATATTCTTGTATATAGAAGGCAGTATTATAGTACTTATATTCTTGTATATAGGAGCAGTATTATAGTAGTTATATTCCTATATATAGGGGGCAGTATTATAGTAGTTATATTCTTGTATACAGGGGGCACTATTATA
Organism: Rhinoderma darwinii; assembly: GCF_050947455.1. Lineage (NCBI taxonomy): Eukaryota > Metazoa > Chordata > Amphibia > Anura > Rhinodermatidae > Rhinoderma > Rhinoderma darwinii. The sequence goes on from NC_134693.1 coordinate 132,053,538, forward strand.
GTAGTTATATTCTTGTACATAGGAGGCAGTATTATAGTAGTTATATTCCTATATATAGGGGGCAGTATTATAGTAGTTATATTCTTGTATATAGGGAGCAGTATTATAGTAGTTATATTCTTGTATATAGGGGGCAGTATTATAGTAGTTATAATCATGTATATAGGGGCAGTGTTATAGTAGTTATATTCTTGTACATAGGGGGCAGTATTATTGTAGTTATATTCTTGTGTAAATAGGGGGCAGTATTATAGTAGTTATATTCTTGTATATAGGGGCAGTATTATAGTAGTTATATTCTTGTATATAGAGGGCAGTATTATAGTAGATATATTCTTGTATATAGAAGGCAGTATTATAGTACTTATATTCTTGTATATAGGAGCAGTATTATAGTAGTTATATTCTTGTACATAGGAGGCAGTATTATAGTAGTTATATTCCTATATATAGGGGGCAGTATTATAGTAGTTATATTCTTGTATATAGGGAGCAGTATTATAGTAGTTATATTCTTGTATATAAGGGGCAGTATTATAGTAGTTATAATCATGTATATAGGGGCAGTGTTATAGTAGTTATATTCTTGTACATAGGGGGCAGTATTATTGTAGTTATATTCTTGTGTAAATAGGGGGCAGTATTATAGTAGTTATATTCTTGTATATAGGGGCAGTATTATAGTAGTTATATTCTTGTATATAGGGGCAGTATTATAGTAGTTATATTCTTGTATATAGAGGGCAGTATTATAGTAGTTATATTCTTGAATATAGGAACAGTATTATAGTAGTTATATTCTTGTATATAGGATTCAGTATTATAGTAGTTATATTCTTGTATATAGGGGCAGTATTATAGTAGTTATATTCTTGTATATAGGGGCAGTATTATAGTAGTTATATTCTTGTATATAGAGGGCAGTATTATAGTAGTTATATTCTTGTATATAGGAGGCAATATTATAGTAGTTAGATTCTTGTATATAGGGGCAGTATTATAGTAGTTGTATTCTTGTATATAGAGGGCAGTATTATAGTAGTTATATTCTTGAATATAGGAACAGTATTATAGTAGTTATATTCTTGTATATAGGGGCAGTATTATAGTAGTTATATTCTTGTATATAGGGGCAGTATTATAGTAGTTATATTCTTGTATATAGGGGGCAGTATTATAGTAGTTATATTCTTGTATATAGGGGCAGTATTATAGTAGTTATATTCTTGTATATAGGGGGCAGTATGATAGTAGTTATATTCTTGTATATAGGGGGCAGTATTATAGTAGTTATATTCTTGTATATAAGAGCAGTATTATAGTAGTTATATTCTTGTATATAGGGGGCGGTATTATAGTAGTTATATTCTTGTACATAGGGGGCAGTATTATAGTAGTTATATTCTTGTATATAGGGGCAGTATTATAGTAGTTATATTCTTTTACATAGGGGGCAGTATTATAGTAGTTAAATTCTTGTATATAGGGGGCAGTATTATTGTAGTTATATTCTTGTATATAGGGGGCAGTATTATAGTAGTTATATTCTAGTACATAGGGGGCTATATTATAGTAGTTATTCAAACCCTTTAAAGAAGAGCATATGGAGCGTGAGACACAGTGATCTTTATCATGTCTCGAAAAACCACACCCAAAGCAATTAGAGGTTACATGCTAATAGTCGGAGTCATATTTACGTAGCCACTGTATTGTGACTTTTTGGACACATGTGGTATATATTGTAGTTACACACCTTCTGCTGTTTAGGGAAGGAAAAAACTTGTTCTTCCTGTTTGTTCGATATAAAGGGACGATTTTCTGCGGGATCCCCCATAGATTGAGCTCTCTACCTCAGAGTGATACGGAGCTTTCCAGAGACAACAGTAAGTCATGACTATGAATTATACAATGAGGATATATAGATTTACTATATCATTAAGTTGCTGCAAAGACTCAATCTAAGTCTGCAAACAACTTACGTATATCTGTTTATGGTAGTATTACTTGTAATTTTTAAGATCTGTTGATTTTTTCCGTATCTGTGTTCTCCAAAATATAAGACGGAAACAGATATTCTAATCTCAATTCTAATTCAGCAGAGCAAAGTGACTATTAAAACAGAATATTATTATAGTTAAAGTATTTGCCCTTTAAAACGGTAATGAAATTATTAATGGGGTTGAATACTTTTGCAAACAGGGCTTTAAATTGCTATTATATTGTGTGTTCAAAATTGTCCCTGAGTATTGATTTTGGGGTTCTTGCTGGGGGAGGGGGAGTCTTTCTTTGTTTCTCTACCGGATCAGTATCCTTTTCAAGCCACAAAAAGTGGTCCTCAGAATCAGCACTACATTAAGAAGTTGGAGCGATTGTAGCTCTATTTATATTATATCGTTTAGCGTACCTTTACCTTTGCATCAACTATACCTTGATACCTGAATTGGGTTATCTGCTCTCGATAATCCCTCTTTGTTTAAAGGGTCCCCGGACAATAAGAGTGTTATGCTGCTGGAATCCCCAGCGATCATCCGTAGTGACACTAGGCAGCAATTTCCCTGCAGCACCTCCAGAGGAAATAAGAAGAATTACACATTTCTCATCAATATCAATGGGCTGTTTATGTAATGCATAAACGTGTCAGGTCCTCGGACGCCCTTTGTAGCGATTCTGTACTATGGCTAATATGAAATTCCTGAATATGGGACCCCCCACATTTATTAAATGCCAGACTACCCCCTTTAGGATGATTGTAGTGTTCACTTATTAGCATGAAGCAACTCACTGTATTTGCTGCGAGCCTGTGATACACCGCTGTGGTTTCTTGGGCTGTATCAGACGCTTTGTCAATCACTTACATATAATAGGTTTGTTGCCCTGAGCTGTTCCCAGAAGATTCTTCAAATTCCATAATCTGAAGCGACTTGTTTTATAGAAAAGAATAACGAGAAGAAAACAGAAGTAAAGAGGAAAGGATTAACGTTTCAGAAATGTTGACTTAGGCCCCAGGTCCACGACCGTAAATTTTGGCCGTAATTACGGACCCATTCATTTCTATGACCGACGGACACCCTCCCGTAAATTTATGGGAAGGTCATAGAAATCTATCATAAAAAAATAGGACATGTCCTATTTATTTTATTTTATATAATGGAAGCACGGTTGACTGTCCGTAGACATCCGTGATTACGGGGGGGCGGTCGTGTGCATGGGGCCTAAAAACAAACCCTTGTAAACCTTCTAAGACTTTTAATATCATAGCAATAGGACTACAGTTTATATTTTAGCCCAGCTATGCCATTGTAAGGCTCTGTTCACATTGGTCGGATGGTCCATTCACAAATTTCGGCAGATTTGACAGGATGCCTGCAGCACTATTCTTACCGTCAAAATGACAGACACAATGAAGGAACCCGACAGACCCCAAAGGAGTCGCTGGGTGCCAGTCAGATAAATGGAAGTCAAGACGCAGATGTGAAAAGAGCCTTAATAGGGATTATTACTTTTAAGCCCAACCATACTCAAAATCTGACCTGCGACCTGTTAAAGGGATTGTATGAGATTCAAAGTAAGATTATTATTTTCAGAAATAGCGCCACTCTTGTCCATAGGCTATGTCTGGTATAGCAGGTCAGGCTCATTTAAAAAAAAAAAAATGTCAATTTTGAAAGTTCCCTCAAAGCTCTTTTTATGTCTTATTAGGTAACATATAGTGTAAAAGAAAGAAATATATACATATATTTATATAAATGTAAATTTGTTGATCATTTTTGCACCTATTACCCCCCTCATCAGAAAAAAAATATTACCAAAAAATGGTATAAAAAACAAACAAAAAGACAAACAAAAAACAACCAGCCCTATCTGTAATGTAAAAAAAGACAATCAATTAGATAGCATAGCAAATAAAAAATAAAAAAGTTCTTGGTCATTTTCTAGGATAGACCTTTGTGTATCCCCAGCTGGGAGAATATTCTAACAATCATATTACCTTTATATTGTATGATGTATACAGAAGCATTAACCCATTAATATGTTCTAAGAAACTATTAAAGGGGACCAATACTTTTGCAAATAGCGCTCTAAATTGCTACTATAATGAGCTGTTTACATGTGTTTCTCGCAGGATCAGCAACTTTCACGCATCCCTTCAAGCCTAGTAAGATAACACAGTATGTGACAAAGCAATGTTCTTATCTGCGCAGCAACTGCAGCTCAGCCCTATTTAAAGGGGCTGTCCAGGATTAGAAAAAAATGACTGCTTTCTTCCAGAAACAGCGCCACACTTGTCCACAGGTTATCTGTGGTATTGCAGCTCAGCCCCTAGAACTGAGCTGCAATACCAGACACAACCCAAAGACAAGTATAATGCTGTTTTTAGATATAAGCAGCCATGTATTTCTAATCCTGTACAACCCCTTTAAGTGAATAGGTATAAGCTGCAGTACCAGACACAGTCACATAGGCGAGAGTGGCGCTGTGTTGAGTACTGCAGTAAAGACGCCATTGCATCTTCTTTATGCTGATCACAGAGGGTCGAGGGGGGTCAGAGACATATGTCTCATTTATAGGCAAGGCCTTAATGTTCTGCTCATGTTTACCAGTTTCTTGCACAGGAAGAAGTGTCAGCTGAGATTGTGGTTTCCAACGATACTTCGTGTGATGTAAGGAAATGTCTTGTTTTTCTCTTTTCTCACGCAGACGGTTTAAAGCAATGAAGATCGCCGCGTTCAATGTCCGAAGGTTTGGGCTGAAGAAATGCTCCGACAGCAAAGTGCTCCCAATCCTTACCAAGGTGGGTGCAGACAATGTCAGGTTCTGGAATAGATGAAACATCTGAGTAAGACGGGTAAAGTCGGGGCTGGGCACTGGACCACTCACAGGATGCCAGGGTGCCAGGGAAGAAAGTTGCACAACTCCAGGCAGAAGTTTCTTAATGTGACTTGAGTTGTAGAACTTTTTTTTATTCCCTTTACACGCGATCACTAATATCTTCTAAAACGCGTATCAAAAATGGTGTTCAATTATGTCTGGCCTATCTGTTTCTGGGAAAGCTGGGTGTCATCCAATATGGTCACAATTGCAGCTTCAAGTGGAGTTTTCACCCAGCCTTTCCTGAATGGCAAATACTTATCCAGGGATACATCTGTATAAGTGGGCACATTTGTCATTCTGGACTCTAGAAAAGCTGGGTGGCAACTCCTGTAATGGTGTTCTTACCTAGTAACAGTTGAATTCAATATTTTATACCTTGGCAGAAGGCGACGACTCAAGGACTTGTATTTACTGAATATTCTATTAATTAAGGTGGGAAATTATCTTTATCGGGGTTCCCTGGATCTCAAATTCTGTATTAGGGAATTCTGAGTTAATAGGGGGGTCTATTAGTGATCTATTAGTCAGAGCGGAGAGTGGCCACAAAGAGCACTTCTCTTTCTCTGGAGGACCCGGCCTGTCTGTGCATTACAGAAATAGCCCATTAGTTCCATTGCACTGTGTAATACTTCATTTAACCTGTGGGGGAGCTGCAGGGATATTGAACACTTGCTGCCGGTCCCCCCAGATTACAGATGATCATCGGGGGTCCTTGTGTTCATTTTATTGTCAGGAGACCCTTTTAAGGGTATGTTCACACGCAGTGAGCAAAAATGTTTGAAAATATGGAGCTGTTTTCAGGCGATTTTCACGGCCGTTTTTCAATGGAGTCAACGAAAAACGCCTCCAAAAACGTCCCAAGAAGTGTCCTGCACTTCTTTTGACGAGCCGTCATTTTACGCGCCGTATTTTGACAGCGACGCGTAAAATAAAGGCTCGTGGGAACAGAACATCGTAATTCCCATTGAAAGCAATGGGCAAATGTTTGTAGGCGTATGAGGAGCGTTTTTTCAGGCGTAAAACGCCCGAATTACATCGGAGACCACTGCGTGTGAACATACCCTAACAGTAACCCGACATTAAACATTATAGAATAAGAAAATCTGTGCTTCATTCAATATACATAATATATATTGCCTCATATACAACCCTGATTGTACCTTACCCCACGATCTCAGCGATCCATGGTTCGAACATAACCACGAATATATTGCGATTGTATATAGTAAATATGGGATCGCCATTTATCTTAAAATAGGGCAATTGTTTACATTTTTACGTAATTTAATATCAAATTGATTATATCTCCATATGTGCAGCTCATCTTACCTACATCCATCCCTTTCTCTTTCAGATTGTGTCACGATATGACATCATCGTACTCCTGGAAGTCTTTGATTCAAAGGAGAAAGCAGCAAAAAAACTTGTCGAGCAGTTAAATAGGTAAATGGCGGTATAATATATCCATACTTATGAATATTTGCATCCCAAAATTTGGATCATTTTTAGCCACGCCCCCGAACTGCCTGGGAATGCCCACCAATCACATAAAAACTAAATTTTTTATGAAAATTGGAATAAACTCTGCCCATTTGTAGTTCGATTTATGGGACATCACCACCAATATCGGGACTGTTGACACCTTTGTATATCCATTGGGTTCTGGGCTGGGGGAGCCCCTCAGCCTGATCTTTTTTCAGCCTGACCATAACAGATATTGTGTTTTTGTTAGCCATAGCAACCAATCACAGTGCAGCTTTTATTTTTCCAGAGCAGTTTAAGAAATCAAAGTTGAGCTCTGATTGGTTGCTTTGAGCACCGTGGCCAATATGTCAGTTGATAAATGAGGCCTACTATATTTGAACATTTTATAGGGGTTGTCCACCATGTCCTGTCAGCTGGTCCGCTGATGATATTCCGTGTCTTTTTCTTCACTTAGATCCATAACTGCTTTCAAAATTCTGCTGGTTGCCCTTGGAAACAGACATCGGTTAGGCTCCACCCTATTGTCAGGCATGTACACTAAGGCCTCATGCACACGGCCATGCCCGTAATCACAGCCCAAGATTGCAAGCACGGCCGGCCGCCGACTGCCGCGGGCCGCAGTATGGGAGTACGGCCCGTAAAATTCGAAAAGTAGGACATGCTTCATAATTCCAGGCACGGTTCCACGGCACGGACACCTTTCCGTAGCGATACGGAAAGGTGTCCGTGGCCAATAGAACTGGGCGGGTTGGTAATTGCAGACCGTATTGCAATTACGGAGCTTTTTACGGTCGTTTGCATGGGGCCTAACTATGTAACTCTAATCAGAGCTCCCACAATGCACTGCTCTCTGGTAACAGGGAACCAGCAGAATTATATATGCACCTTTAGACATGAATGGAGAAGAAAATATCTTGTAACTGAATCTTTTCTATTATTTCCATTATCTAGCACATGTGAGGCTGGCGCGTCTTATGACTATATAATAAGCAAACCCTTGGGAAGAAATGACTACAAGGAGCAATACCTCTTTATCTTCAGGTAGTATATGTTACTAAAGCAGCAAGTCACATGAGATTCAAGATTTCCAATGAAATATTTTACGGGTTGTATGAGATTAGAAAGAAAAGTCTGTATTTTCCCAGAAACAGCGCCACTCCTGTCCGGAGGCTGTGTCTGGTATTGCAGCAGTCAGTTAAATAGGACTGAGCTGCAATACCAGACACAAACTCTGTGCGTGATTGGCGCTGTTTCTGGGAATAAAGTCTGACCCTTTGTTCTTATGACATATGTCTAATAAAATCATACGTAAATCTACAATTTATTCAGCAACTTGGAAACTAGGGAATTGTGATGGATGCGGCAGCCCTGACTTTTTTCCAAGCGGAACCTGGTGAAAATAAATGGGAGATGCAAAAGCCTTCCCATCACTATGGCCATATGAGGGAAGTGGCGCTGAAAGTGGGCAGTGGGTGTTGTCCAAAGGTAAGGGAGGAACTGTTTCAGTTGGCTTTAGCAATAGGACTGGTTTACCACTAGGGGGCAATAAATGTTCACAATTCATGTATTGCCCTTGGTGTGGGTCACTGCTGGCAGTCCAGAATCATTGATAACAGGCCGAACCCGATTGTCCCAAAGGCCGTCCTGCAGCATCTACTATAGGTAATACTGAATATTTTTAGTTTTTCCTGAAGCGGCTTTTCACAAAACAGATTATTTCCCATTCCTATCATCAATCATCATCATCATCATCATCCCCTCCATCATCATCCCATCCATCATCATCCCATCCATCCCATCATCCCATCCAATCATCCATCATCCCATCCAATCATCCATCATCCCATCCAATCATCCATCATCCCATCCAATCATCCATCATCCCATCCAATCATCCATCATCCCATCCATCCATCCAATCATCCATTCCATCTCTGTTTCCATTTCAGGGACGACTTGGTGTCAATGAAGGAGCAGTACCAGTATGAGGATATGCAGATGGGAGACGAGGATTCCTTTGCACGAGAACCTTTTATCGTCAGATTTCAATCCAAAAAAACAGGTACGAAAAATGAGTCGCCGAAAACATGACGTAAGTGGTCGGCTTTTTTAAAAAAAAAAAAACACCATTATATTCACACGCAAACTCAAAAACGTCTGACAATACGAAGCTGTTTTCAAGGGGAAACAGCTCCTGATTTTCAGATGTTTTTTTAAGCCACTCGTGTTTTTCGTGGTGTTTTTTACGGCCGTTTTTGGAGCTTTTTTCAATAGTCTATGAGAAACGGCTCCAAAAATATCCCAAAAAGTGACCTGCACTTAGTTTTCGCGCCCAAAAAAACGGCCTGTCGGAACAGAACGCCGTTTTTCCCATTGAAATCAATGGGCAGATGTTTGGAGGTGTTCTGCTTCCGATTTTTCACCCATTTTTCGGCCAATTACGGCCCGAAAAACGGCCGAAAATAGGCTGTGTGAACATACCCTAAGTACTAAAAAGGGGCCAGAAGATTCGGCAGAGAGATTCTATTATATGACACTAGAATTCCTTTAATCCAAAATCAATCTGAAAGGTATCGAATTATCAGATATTCTGAATTAATGGATGACTATAAAAAATTGAATTGTAAGGGTAGAGGACGACAAAAAAACATGTAAATACAAAACCTCCTACTATAAGGCCTCGTGCACACTGCTGCATTACGGATCTGTGATTCGGCGCCAGGCGCGTAACTATAGTGCGTGCAGAGGTTGCACCTGGTGGCTGAGAGGGAAGAAAAAGTCTGCCCCATATGAGGTGAACAGAATTATTAAAGGGTAAATTAATTTTTAAAAAACTTTTGACATGTCATAGTGTCATGTCAAGAAGTTTCGATCGGTGGGGGTCCGAGCACTGAGAACCCCACTGATCGCTAAAACGAAGCTGCAGAAGCGCTCAGGTGATCGCTGTGTCGCTTCGTTTCTGATTGGCTTTCCTCTTAACGTCAAGCGAGCGGTATACGGTCTCAGACTTTCTATTGAGCCCTTACACCGCTGCGAGGAATGGCGATCAGAAACAATCGGCTTTCCTTTGAGCGGTGCACGGCCTCAACAGAAAATCTGAGTCCGAACACCATTTGCTCACACGAGCGCTTCTGCGACTTTGTTTTAACGATCGGTGGAGGTCTCAGTGCTCGGACTCCCACTGATCAAAACTTCACTATGACATGTCAAAAGTTTTTCAAAAGTTTAGTTACCCTATAATGATAATCGAGGGGGCCCTGTTACAAATTTTTGCATTGGGGCCCGGGAGTTTTGAGTTACACTATTATACAATGCCCATATTCTGCCTTCGCCCTATACTGTATTCTGCTTCCACTTTTGTGAAATTCCACATTATCTTGCAGATCTGTGTTAGAAACAATCTCCGGATTATCAGACTTTCTGGATTATCAGATTCCAGATCTAAGTAATTTCACAGAACGAATCTGCTGTCACATCCATATCTCCGCTTGTATTTGAGTAGATTTCACCATCTTTAGGCCTCATTTACACGAGCGTGTGCGTTTTGCGCACGCAAAAAAACGCTGCGTTTTGCGTGCGCAAAAGGCAATTGACAGCTCCGTGTGTCATCCGTGTATGATGCGCGGCTGCGTGATTTTCGCGCAGCCGCCATCATAGAGATGAGGTAGTCGACGCCCGTCACTGTCCAAGGTGCTGAAAGAGCTAACTGATCGGCAGTAAGGGTATGTTCACACGGCCTATTTACGGACGTAATTCGGGCGTTTTTGCCCCGAATTACGTCTGAAAATAGCGCCTCAATAGCGCTGACAAACATCTGCCCATTGAAAGCAATGGGCAGACGTTTGTCTGTTCACACGAGGCGTATATTTACGCGCCGCTGTCAAATGACGGCGCGTAAATAGACGCCCGCGTCAAAGAAGTGACCTGTCACTTCTTTGGCCGTAATTGGAGCCGCTATTCATTGACTCCAATGAATAGCAGCGCTAATTACTGCCGTAATTGACCCGGCGTTCAAGCGCCTGCACATGCCGGTACGGCTGAAATTACGGGGATGTTTTCAGGCTGAAACATCCCCGTAATTTCAGCCGTTACGGACCCCCGCCGTGTGAACATACCCTAACTCTTTCAGCACCCTCGACAGTGAATGCCGATCACAATCTACACCAACCTGTGAATAAAAAAAGACTTTCAAACTTACCATGAACTGCCTGCTTCCTCCAGTCCGGTCTCCCGGCCGTTGCCTTGGTGACGCGTCCCTCTCTTGTCATCCGGCCCCACCTCCCAGGATGACGCGGCAGGCCATGAGACCGCTGCAGCCTGTGATTGGCTGCAGCCTGTGCTTGGCCTGTGATTGGCTGCAGCTGTCACTTGGCCTGAATTGTCATCCCGGGAGGTCGGACTGGAGGAAGAAGCCGGGAGTTATCGGTAAGTCAGAACTTCTTTTTTTTTTTACACGTATATGTATATTGTGATCGAAAGTCACTGTCCATGGTGCTGAAACAGTTTAAGTCTTTCAGCACCGTGGGCAGTGACTGTCTCCTGACGTCGCGTACCCGAACATTTTTTGCCGGGTTCGGTTAAAACGAGTTCGGCCGAACCCGGTGAAGTTCGGTGCGCTCATCTCTAATTTGACACTCCGTTTGGATGTTTGTAACCAGAAAAGCACGTGGTGCTTTTCTGTTTACATTCATCCTTTTGACAGCTCTTGCGTGATTTTCGCGCATGCAACGCAGGACCGTCAGTGTGGCATGCGTTGTTTTCACGCACCCATTGAAGTCAATGGGTGCGTGTTGCGTGAAAAACGCAAGAATATAGAACATGTCGTGAGTTTTACGCAACGCACTCACGCTGCGCAAAATTCACGCATCGTCTAAACAGCCCCATAGACTATTATAGGTGCGTACGGCACGCGTGAAAAGCACGCGCGTCGCACGCGCGTATAATACGCTCGTGTAAATGAGGCCTTACCGTGAAAGAACCTCAGAAGAGCAGGCTAGTTAGAAAAAGTCAAGACTAAAAACGTAAGCGCTTCTTCCAAAAACTACTTGTAGGATATACAGTCATTTTTTCACCCCTCTTAGGCCTCATGCACACGACCGTATTTTTTCCCTCCTGTAAATACTGGCGTAAATACGGGTCCGGTGTCACATGTATTTAACCCGTTTTGCACCAGTATTTACGGACCCGTGCCGTAAAAGATTGAGAAAAGGGTTAATTTAGGGTATGTGCACACACACTAATTACGTCCGTAATTGACGGACGTATTTCGGCCGCAAGTCCCGGACCGAACACCGTGCAGTGAGCCGGGCTCCTAGCATCATAGTTATGTACGATGCTAGGAGTCCCTGCCTCGCTGCAGGACAACTGTCACGTACTGTAATCATGTTTTCAGTACGTGTGTTCGGTCCGGTACTTGCGGCCGAAATACGTCCGTCAATTACGGACGTAATTAGTGTGTGTGCACATACCCTTAGGTTGACGGGGGCTGCTATCGCTTTAAAAAAAAAATGTATTTCCCCCTTCCAGCTGTAAAGGATTTCGTCCTTATCCCGGTGCACACGACTCCCAAAGACTCCGTTCAGGAGATTGACGAGCTGTACGACGTCTACCTCGAGGTCAAAGAAAAGTGGAAGACTCAGGTAATGAATAACTGTTAGGCTGGGTTCACACGGCCTATTTTCAGACGTAATGGAGGCGTTTTACGCCTCGAATTACGTCGGAAAAAAACGGCTCCAATACGTCGGCAAACATCTGCCCATTACTTTCAATGGGCTTTACGATGTTCTGTGCCGACGAGCTGTCATTTTACGCGTCGCTGTCAAAAGACGGCACGTAAAATTTCAGCCTTGTCAAAAGAAGTGCAGGACACTTCTTGGGACGTTTTTGGAGCCGTTTTCTCATAGACTCCAATGAAAACAGCTCCAAAAACGGCCGTAAATAACGCGAGTTGCTCAAAAAACGTCTGAAAATCAGGCGCTGTTTTCCCTTGAAAACAGCTCCGTATTTTGAGACGTTTTTGACTCTACGTGTGAACATACCTTTAGGCTGGGTTCACACGACCTATTTTCAGGCGTAAACGAGGCATTTTACGCCTCGAATTACACCTGAAAACACGGCTCAAATACGTCGCAAAAATCTGCCCATTCATTTCAATGGGCTTTATGATGTTCTGTGCCGACGACCTGTAATTTTACGCGTCACTGTCAAAAGACGACGCGTAAAATAACAGCATCGTCAAAGAAGTGCAGGACACTTCTTGGGACGTAATTTGAGTCGTTTTTCATTGACTTCAATGAAGAACAGCTCCAAATTACGGCCGTAATTGATGCCTCGCAAAACGCGAGTACGAGCAATTACGTCTGAAATGCAGCTGTTTTCTCCTGAAAACAGCTCCGTAATTTCAGACGTAAATGCAGTTATCGTGTGCACGTACCCTAAGGGTATGTTCACACGCTTAACAAAAAACGTCTGAAAATACGGAGCTGTTTTCAAGGGAAAACAGACCCTGATTTTCAGACGTTTTTTGAGCAACTCGCGTTCTTCGCGGCGTTTTTCGCTGTGTTTTCGCTACGTTTTTTTACGGCCGTTTTTGGAGCTGTCTTCATTGGAGTCTATGAGAAAATGGCTCCAAAAACGTCCCAAGAAGTGTCCTGCACTTCTTTGACGAGGCTGTAATTTTACGCCCCGTGTTTTGACAGCGACGTGTAAAATGACAGGTCCTCGGCACAGTACGTGGTACTGTTTGCCGACGTATTGGAGGCGTTTTTTCAGACGTAATTCGAGGCGTAAAACGCCTCCATTACGTCTGAAAATAGGTTGTATGAACCCAGCCTTAGGGTATGTTCACACAACCTATTTTCTGCCGTTTTTTGGGCCGTAAAGGCCCGTAAAAAGGCTGAAAAATCGGAAGCAGAACACCTCCAAACATCTGCCCATTGATTTCAATGGGAAAACGGCGTTCTGTTCTGACGGAGCGTTTTTCGTGTCGTTTTTTTACGCGTAAAAAAACGGCCGCGAAAAAAAAGTGCAGGTCACTTCTTGGGATGTTTTTGGAGCAGTTTTTCATTCTCCATCGAAAACAGCTTAAAAAAACAGCCAGAAAAATAGCTGCGAAAATCGCGAGTGGCTTAAAAAACGTCTGAAAATCAGGAGCTGTTTTCCCTTGAAAACAGCTCCGTATTTTGAGACGTTTGTGAGTTTGCGTGTGAACATACTCTTATTTACACAGTGCCGACCTACGACATGAAGGGTATGTTCACACGCAGTGAGCAAAAAGTCTGAAAATACGGAGCTGTTTTCAGGCGAAAACAGCTCCTGATTTTCAGACATTTTTTAACAACTTGCGTTTTTCGCTGCGTTTTTTACGGCCGTTTTTGGAGCTTTTTTTTCAATGGAGTCAATGAAAAACGCCTCCATAAACGTCCCAAGAAGTCTCCTGCACTTCTTTTGATGTGCCATCATTTTACGCGCCGTATTTTGGCAGCGACGCGTAATTCCCATTGAAAGCAATGGGCAGATGTTTGTAGGCGTATTAGTTTGTAGGCGTTTTTTATGCGTAATTCGAGGCGTAAAACGCCCGAATTACGTCTGTAGACACTGCGTGTGAACATACCCTGAAATATAAAATTGTCCATATATTAGTAAATCATAAATTAGAGCAGCAGACAAAATGTGGTCATTATTTGAGATGAGTGAATTTTCCGAAATTCTTCTCAGGTCCGGATAAATTCGCGGCAAATTGCAAGTGCTCCAAACACCCTAAAGGTATGTTCACACGGCAACGCAAAATACGTCTGAAATTACGGAGCTGTTTTCAGGCGAAAACAGCTCCTGAATTTCAGGCGTTTTTGCATGTACTCTCGTTTTTCGCGGCGTCTATTACAGACGTAATTGGAGCTGTTTTTCAATGGAGTCAATTAAAAACGGCTCTAATTCCGTTCCAAGAAGTGTCCTGCACTTCTTTGACGCGGGCGTAATTTTATGCGCCGTCTTTTGACAGCGACGCGTAAAATGACAGCTCGTCTGCACAGATCATCGTAAAACCCATTACAAGTAATGGGCAGATGTTTGCCGACGTATTGGAGCCATCTTTTCAGGCGTAATTCGAGGCGTAAAACGCCTCCATTACGTCTGAAAAGAGGTCGTGGGAATATACCCTAAAACTTACCAAGCTCTTTTACGCCAAGCCAGCATTAGTAATGTCAGTGGCAGTAACATAGATGGGTAGAGAGAGGGATAACCGTAGTGCATTTTGGGAAGGCTAGGCATTATGGGGAAGCCCGTCCGAGGTCATGTGATTATTTTTCTTAGCTGGCAGCCACCATTTTTATGTGATTCCTGCGCCGCAAATCAATTTAGCTAAATACGACCTACTTAAAAAATTGGGGCCCTTGTGAGGGTATGTGCACACACACTAATTACGTCCGTAATTGACGGACGTATTTCGGCCGCAAGTAGTGGACCGAACACAGTGCAGGGAGCCGGGCTCCTAGCATCATACTCATGTACGATGCTAGGAGTCCCTGCCTCTCCGTGGAACTACTGTCCCGTACTGATTACAGTACGGGACAGTTGTCCTGCAGAGAGGCAGGGGCTCCTAGCGTCGTACATAACTATGATGCTAGGAGCCCGGCTCCCTGCACTGTGTTCGGTCCGGGACTTGCGGCCGAAATACGTCCGTCAATTACGGACGTAATTAGTGTGTGTGCACATACCCTGAGTGTTGCATCTTAAGCAATGGCAACTGGGGAGATTGAATGTGTTCAAATGGGTCTGACTCTTGCCTGACTCCAGATGTCACTGTCAGAATGTATTTAGCTATGTAGTCTGAGGCTTAAAGGGGTTTTCCACAGAATATGCCATGAATGTATGATAGGTGGGGTCTAACCTCCGGGAGCTCTATCGCTCTGTGCCAATCAGAAGTCACAAGCTGCTCCTTCCTCTCCCCTCACAGCATTCAGTCTCAAAGACAGAGAAACTGCAGCTGCATCCCCCTCCTCTGTCTTCTATTCACTGTTTTATTATACATTTTTTGGTGACTGCAGCTGGGGGAATTTCAGGCTATTGGAAGGTGAGGAAGTCGCCACTTATGATTTATAGATTGACATTGACTACTTATTAATGGGGAAATAAAAGATAATGATAGATGAGCTTCACATTTTTGTTTGCATTTATTCATCTTTCCCAATATAGAATATTATCCTTCTCGGAGATTTCAACGCAGATGGGTCGTACGTCTCAGGAAAAAAAATGAAAACGATAAGACTGAGGACGGATAAAAGTCTCCATTGGTTAATCGATGATGACAAAGACACTACAGCCTCCAACACAACAGACTGCTCATATGATCGGTACGGGCCCATACATAATCTTTACAGCAGAGGTAATAATAGTCCATGTGGGAGCGGTGGCCCAAACATTTAGCAACGACTACTCCGCTTAGGACTGGCCAGCTACGAGCCTTTAGTCCCATGTACAGGACCCTGCCCTTAATCATGATCCGTGATTACGGGCACGGCCGTCTGTCAGTACGGGAGCACGGTCCGTAAATAGCAAAAAATAGGACATGTCCTATCTTTTGCGGAGCCTTTCTATAGCCTGGACACCTTCCTGCAAATATACGGGAAGATGTCCGTGGTAATGAATGAATGGGTCCATAATTGCGTATCGCAATTATGGACAAAATCTACGGTCGCGTGAATGGGGTCTTAGATTTTTTTCTCGACCTAGGACGGCCAAAATGCCTCCGCATCGTAGCGTCCAGATTGGTTGCTATGTATGGACATCTACTCCACTTTTCCTTTTCACCAGTTTTGATAAATCTCCCCCTATATGGACAAAAGTATGTGGACACCCCTCCTAGTTTTTTAGTTCAGATGTTTTAGCCACACCCAATGCAAACAGATGCATAACATCAGGCTCACCGCCATGTAATCTCCATAGACAAGGGTAGAACCTGGGACCGTCAGAGAACAATTCTACATTATTTTTCTGTCCTTTCATCCCAGGATAGTTGTACACGATGATCTGATCCAACATATTGTCCCGGACTCCGCCAAGCCCTTCAACTTCCAGCAAGAATACAAACTGACAGACGTAGAGGTGAGAATTTCTCAACTACAAAATATTTCACAAAACCATCTGCCATGAATATGCCGGTTTATATCAGGTCATATCTGACACTATGATCCTCCTGAATTTCTCCAGTATCTTGAAGAGGACCTGTTCGCTCCTGTTTTAGTAAATATTGCATCCCCATGAAATAACTCTGCATTATGTAATTCCTCTGTTATTCCTCCTGGAAAGGCATGAATAAAATAAAAAAGTGTCACCATTTCCCTTATCAATGGACCGTGTCCCTATACACACTGAGACTGTCCAATCAGTGCTTACAATCTTGTACTGTGTCGGAATACACACTTTATTGACAAAGAATGGTAACACTAAATTGTCAAATTATTAATACCTTTCCAGGGGGAATAACAGAGTAATGGCACAACGGAGATGAGAAGATGCTTCTAAGTGGTTATGACTTTTTAGTAAAACAGAGGAGCGAAGAGGTCCTTTTTAAGATACTGGAGAAATTCAAGAGAATCATAGCGTCAGATATGTATAGAATATATCATGCGTTGTGTGAGGATATATACTTATCACGTTGTTCTGAAATGATGTGTCCCTACCCATCCCTGATCAGAGAGCGTCAGCGTGTAGAGACACAGCCCTCAAGGGGAATGGTAACATCCAGTTGTCAATTTATTCATACATTTGCAGGAGGAACAACAGAGGAACAGCACACATGAGCATTCTGTGCTGACTGGTCTTCTTAGGCTATGTTCACACGCAGTGATCAAAAACACCTGAAAATATGGAGCTGTTTTCAGGGGAAAAGGGTTTTTACGGCTGTTTTTGGAGCTTTTTTCGATAGTCAATGAAAAACGGCTCCAAAAACATCCCATGAAGTGACCTGCACTTCTTATTCGCGGCCGTTTTTTACGCTTAAAAAAAACGCTGTGAAAACCGCTCCATTGGAACAGAACGCCGTTTTTCCATTGAAATCAATGGGCAGATGTTTGGAGGCGTTCTGCTTCCGATTTTTCAGGCGTTTACGGTCCGAAAAAAACGTACAAAAATAGGCCGTGTGAACATACCCTTATAATTCTGTGAGGATGTAACTGTATTGTGGTTGGGCAGGAGGGGGACATGTAATAATAATGGTGATATTGGTGTGTGTAACCTCCACTGTTGTGACATCTATTCGCAGACGCTGGCAGTCAGTGATCACTACCCGGTAGAAGTGGAGTTAAAACCAGCAAAAGGAAAAGCTGCGAAGAAGAAATGAGAAGAAAAAGTCAGATTTCTTCACTTCTACGTTTTTACTCATAGCATCTTTACCAGGCCGGCCCCACACGGTCGCGTTATCACTCCTGAATTACAGCCACAACACCTGAACCTCCACCCCCGTAGTTGACCTGAACCAAACAGATCACCGTAGATCCCTCTAGGTAGGGCAGAGCCATTATGGCCTAAATCAATTTAGACCACACCCCCTATTTGATGCTACGCCAGTGAATATTTATCCCCTGAGTCTGAGGTATAATACTGTATGTAATATACCCCGACACTGCCCGCACACAGTATAATGCCCCCATAACTTCCTCCCATAGTATAATGCCCCCATAACTGCCTGCCAGAGTATAATGCCCCCATAACTGCCTCCCACACAGTATAATGCCCCCATAACTGCCTCCCACACAGTATAATGCCCCCATAACTGCCTTCCACACAGTATAATGCCCCCATAACTGCCTCCCACACAGTATAATGCCCCTATAGCTGCCCTCCACACAGTATAATGCCCCAATAACTGCCTCCCACACAGTATAATGCCCCTATAGCTGCCCTCCACACAGTATAATGCCCCTATAGCTGCCCTCCACAGTATAATGCCCCCATAACTGCCTCCCACACAGTATAATACCCCTATAGCTGCCCTCCACACAGTATAATGCCCCTATAGCTGCCCTCCACAGTATAATGCCCCCATAACTGCCTCCCACACAGTATAATACCCCTATAGCTGCCTTCCACACAGTATAATGCCCCTATAGCTGCCTTCCACACAGTATAATGCCCCTATAGCTGCCCTCCACAGTATAATGCCCCCATAACTGCCTCCCACAGTATAATGCCCCTATACCTGCCTCCCACACAGTATAATGCCCCTATAGCTGCCCTCCACACAGTATAATGCCCCCAAAGCTGCGCCCCACACAGCCCGATAAAAAATACATACTCACCTAATCCCATTCCAATGAGGAGTGGAGATCCTTCTGCTCCTCCGGTCCATGCAGCTTGGCACAGGCAGGCGCGATGACGTCACGCCTCGTGTCTGGCGATACACAGCGAATGGTAGAGCATGGTTCCCTTCTACCATTGGATTCCACTGTATCTGCGTCCTGAAGATGCAGATACAGTTTAACCCGGAAGATCTTGCGATGTCCTGGCCAGGGATTAAATTGTTGAAAGCCCGACATCACTGTTTTTCGACGGCCAATATGCACAGGCCGTTAAAAAGAAAACGGCCATGTAAATACACCCATAGAACGTCATTGTTCCGAAAAACTGCAGTTTTTTTTACTGTTGTGTGAATGTGGCCTTAGTGATCCATGTTTGGTTTAGCAGAACTGCAGGGTTTGCGGTGTAGTATCATATTATTACCGGCTTTCATCATGTCCTGCTGATTTATGGAGCAATCATGGAGGCCACACCTCATAGGCAAATGACAGATCAACAGACAAAAATCCAGTCTATGTCCAGAGAGGATTCATCAGTTACAGCTGTAGCCAGAATACAATGATAACGGGCCACAAATGCAGCAAATTGGTTTTAACAGGACTGGCTGACACGTCTGTTCGGGAACCTATTGACGTTAGATGGAACTCTTGCTAAAGAAGAGGCAGATGGACGGGATTCATACCAGTGCAAGATTCGACCATGCAGTATTTGTAGACACATAGGTCTGCATAGGAGCTGCATACACAAAACGGTGGAAGACCCCAGCAGACCCTAATGGAAGGAAATAGGAAAAACACTTTGGGAAAGGTTTTCCTACTTCTATATAATGGTATCCGCTGCCATATTTAGTATAAAATATACAGATCCTATAGATCAGGATCTTCATCGTGACAGTGTATTAGATTGCAGCCTGTAAGTGTTTTTTATTTTAAGTATGGAACATCTAATACTCCTGTGCATACAATAAAATGTTCAATAAACTTAACAATGGAGCTTTTCTTTACGGAGCGATTGAGACGATATTATACCAAGTTCAGTCATGCGACAAGGAAAACGAAGTCCGACACAGGCGGAAGCGTTTTGACAGACCTAGTTTAAAGGGGTATCCCAACAAAAGACATTTACGGCATATAAAAATGGTCTTATCAGTGGGGATCCAAGCTCTGGGAATCCCACTACTCATATGAATTTGTCGCCTGTGCCCTCCATTGCTCATGCCAATCTGGTGGCAACGAGACTCCATATCTCTCACAAGTCTATGGAAGACACGGACACATATACAATAAACACATCTCGTCGGAATGCCCTTTAAAAGGAGTCGTCCCAGATTAAAAGACTGAAAATTTTCTGATCGCTGGGACCACCAATCGTGAAAATCGAACCCCCTGATCGCAGCGAGGAGGACATGGAATGGAAGTCGAGCATGTGCGCTGCCGTTCCATTCAAAGTCCACTGGCTGTTTGCGTCGTTCTCGGACACTGAATGGAGTGGCGGGCACATACTCGACCGCTGTGCAGGTTTTAGGACATGATGTCAATGTTGTACTGTATGTAAAAACCCGTGTGATTTTACACCAACAATCAAGGTTGGGTTGCGTACAGACCACGCTATTGCTTGATCACAAAATTTTCACAACTAATTACGCTCAATATCATAAAAATGGCGGTCAGTTCCAGTTACGCTATGGGCAGACACAGGAGGTCACCGGAGACATTTCTTGTTTATTTTCTCTTTAATGTTGGTTCCGACACAAAACGTCACCGCATTAAAAAAAAAGAAAGAAGCAAAAATAAAGTTATTAACATTGTACACAAAAACATACAAGAAATCCGCAGAGCGGTTCTTCAGGATTCGGATCAGATCGGGAAACAGTCATGTAAACGAGGAGATCACTTCTTCCCAGATTTCTTTATTCCACCGCCAGCTGAAGGGGAAGAAATGAAAAATATTTTGTTACAAATTATGCAATCAGGCTACGTTCACACAGGGTGGATACGCTGCGTAAAAAGTACACAGCGTATCCGCCCTGGACACTGCAGGGAATTCCGACCGAAAAAAAGTGAACCAAATAGTGGTGCAGTTTTTCGGCCAGAATGTCCGCTGCGGAAAACTGCACATAAAAAAATAAAAATAAACACTTACCCGTAACCATGGCAACACGTCCCTCAGACATCCCGCAGCCCGGCCTTCTGGGATGACATTTCATCCCATGTGACCGCTGAAGCCTGTAATTGGCTGCAGCAGTCACATGTAATGAAACGTCATCCCTGGAGGGCGGGCTGGACGCAGGAGCAGAGAGATCTGGCTAAGTATAATCTACTATATTACGCTGCGGATGAAATACGTTGGGGAAAATCTGCAGTGTTTACGCTACGTGTGAACCTGGCCTAAGGAGGATGTATCTTCACATCTGTGGATAGAGCGACCGGTATTAAGGGGGATCTTTCCACAGGATGGGTCATAAATGCCTGATCGGTGCAGGATCTAGTGACAGCTATTCACTGATTCCCAACCTCCACTGTGATCTCTGAGGGTATGTGCACACACACTAATTACGTCCGTAATTGACGGACGTATTTCGGCCGCAAGTAGTGGACCGAACACAGTGCAGGGAGCCGGGCTCCTAGCATCATACTTATGTACGATGCTAGGAGTCCCTGCCTCTCCGTGGAACTTCTGTCCCATACTGAAAACATGATTACAGTACGGGACAGTTGTCCTGCAGCGAGGCAGGGACTCCTAGCATCGTACATAACTATGATGCTTGGAGCCCGGCTCCTTGCGGCCGAAATACGTCCGTCAATTACGGGCGTAATTAGTGTGTGCACATACCCTGAGAGTT
This sequence comes from Rhinoderma darwinii, assembly GCF_050947455.1. Taxonomy (NCBI): domain Eukaryota; kingdom Metazoa; phylum Chordata; class Amphibia; order Anura; family Rhinodermatidae; genus Rhinoderma; species Rhinoderma darwinii. The sequence continues at coordinate 132,075,031 of NC_134693.1, forward strand.
ACAGAAAGAGCGGAGCGATGTACTCTGCCATCTCCGGCAGTCCCAGAGAGAATGAACGGGGCAGCAGTCTCCATGCGTGACCTGCCACTCCATTCATAAGGGGATTCGAGACCCTGTTCTCTTGATCGGTGGCGGTCCTGTGGATAGGTGATACGTTGATGTGGTCGGACAACCACTTTAAGTAAAAGCTCTTAGCGATTTTGCGTTCACAGTCACAGTGAATAGGAATATATTAAGAAAGATCCATAATGCTGAGCAAGGGAAGTGGGTTCTCCCTACTCGCTAGAAAGGGAATGGATCAATTGGAAATGAACTTGCTGGGTGAACGAAGGAAAGAACTTGCAGGTTGAATGTTATCAGTCCACCTTTGTGTAAGCTCCAGTTCCAAGACTTACAGAAACATGGCTGCTGAAAAAAACAGGGTGTGTCTGGTGTTGCATCTCAGCTCCATTGAATTGGGCTGAACTGCAATACCACCTATAACCTGTAGACAGGTGTGGTGCTGTTTTGGGAAGAAAGTAGCCATGTTTTTCAGATCCTGGAAAACCCTTTAAGGCTTATACACAGCAGGCAAATGTATTTGGGATATTAAAGGGGTTGTCTGGGCACGGGGTGGTGTTTCATACTCCTTACCTATCCACAGGATAGGTCATCAGTATAGGATCGGTGGGGTCTGACACCCGGAACCCGCACTGATCAGCTGTTCTGGCTGCCTCCCGGCACCGGATGTTATGCAGTGGCTGGTGTCGGAAGCAGATGGCTCCGTACACTGTATAGCGGCCATGCTGCAAAACTTCACTTGAACAGGAGCAGAGCTGCAGCACGGCCGATATACTGTGACCGAAGTCATCTGCTTCCGACACCAGCCACTGCATAACATCCTGTGTCCGCAGGCAGCCGGAACAGCTGATCAGTGTGTGGTGCAGGTGTCGGATCCCCACCGATCCTATACTGATGACCTACCTGTGGACAGGTCATCAGTATGAAATACCGCCCCGTGCCTGGACAACCCCTTTAATGACACGGATCTAAAATACTGTGTTAACGCATACCGATACATGCAGATTTTATTTTGTCCATATTGTGCATGAGGCCTTAAAAACAGTTTTTTTTACAGTTCATATGAGAACCCTATGGGGGATCCAAATTCAATTCAGCAGAACTGTGGCAGGTCGGGGTCTTGCGGCTATATATTATGGCTGTCTGAACCCGGCCTAGGGCTGAATTCACACAGCTGTAACGTGGCCCGTACGGGACTTGTATATTTAGAGCCAAAAACAGGATCGGATGTCATCAGGAAATGCTTTGCCGATTATACAGGACAGGATCCAATCCCGTATGGGTCTTGCTAGAGATACCTAAACATCACTACATTATGCCGCTCTAAACTTACTTAACGGGCCCTTCTGGGAAGCTTTGCCTTTTAATTCGTCCAGCTTCTTCTGCTCGTCTTTCTGTTTTTGCTTGAATGCCACATCTTCCTACAATAAAAAGTAGCAAAGTAAGTAAAGCTGCGCACTACAAGCTAGGATGTGTTCACGTCTGCGTCAGGGCTCCGTTCCGACGTTCCAAGTGCAAGCGTTCCATTGTTCTGACGGGATGAATACCGCATTAGACTAAGGTAATCATCCCGTAAAAACGACGGAACCCTTGCCCAACGCAGACAATCGGAAACCATTTGCACCGGATCCGTCACCATTGAAATCAGTGGTGATGGAAACGGAAATCTATGGTTTCAGTTTGTGTCAGTCAGGGTTCTGTTCCGACGGAACGGAGCGCTGACGCAGATGAGAGTGAAGCCTAAAGGGGTTTCCAGGTTTTAAGTAAATAAGACTCACTGGAAACTGGAAAGCTCTGCAACTTTGTAATATACTTGATGTATCAATTCCTCATCATTTACAATTGTTATCAGTAAATGGAAACATTGTTTACGTCCAGAGGCTGAAGACGTGTCCTGATCATGTTCAACTGACACAGGTGCAGGGCTTGTTACACTGCATCAGTTCTCCCGTGCTATGAACCAAGCAATCGGACAAATTCAGGACAGGTTTAAAGCGTCTCTGTCACCACATTATAAGTGGCCTATCTTGTACATGATGTGATCGGCGCTGGAATGTAGATTACAGCAGTGTTTTTTATTTAGAAAAACAATCATTTTTGACGGAGTTATGACCTATTTTAGCTTTATGGTAATGAGTTTCTCAATGGACAACTGGGCGTGTTTTACTATATGACCAAGTGGGCGTTGTACAGAGAAGTGTATGACGCTGACCAATCAGCGTCATACACTTCTCCCCATTCATTTACACAGCACATAGTGATCTTATTAGATCACTATGTGCTGACACACACACACACACACACACACACACTAACCTTACTGATGTGTCCTGACAGTGAATATACATTACCTCCAGCCAGGACGTGATGTCTATTCACAATCCTGACACCTTGGTAACGTTTGTGTGGGATTTACAACACAACAAGCGTAATGTCGCGAGATTACGCTGTAAATGACAGCCCAGCATGATCTCAATGTGCTGTAAATCACACACAAACGTTACTGAAGTGTCGGGATTGTGACTAGACAGTGTCCTGGCTGGAGGTGATGTCTATTAACTCTTAGGACACTTCAGTAACACGTACGTACGTGTGTGTACATAGTGATCTAGCTAGGTCACTATGTGCTGTGTAAACGAATGGGGAGAAGTGTAAAACACGCCCAGTTGTCCATTGAGAAACTCATTAGCATAAAGCTAATATAGGTCATAACTCCGTCAAAAAATGATCGTTTTTCTAACTAAAAAACACTGCTGTAATCTACATTCCAGCGCCGATCACATCATGTAGGAGATAGGGCACTTATAATGTGGTGACAGAGACGCTTTAACTAAAACACTGCATAGCCCCCTGCAGAATTATCTAGCAGGTGGGGGAGGGGTGTTAAGTCAGCGTTTCTATTTACACGACATGTGTATTATACAACCTATAGACCTGAGCAGCGCGCTGAGCATTGCAGATTCGTGACTGTTCTATAGTCAAAATTGAGGCAGCAAAAGGAGGTCACAAACAACTGATCCAAATGTACTGGACAGAGGAGAAATTGCACTAAAAATTGCTGATATCCGCTGGTGACACGGGTTCAGCTCACGCGCCCACTACATCAACCCACCATACATGAACCGCGGTTTGTGTGAACTCCTTCTCAGCAGCATTTAATATATCTATATATATATATAAATAAATGAAAATCCCACAGCACTCCGATATAGTGAAAAAATGGTGGTTTATTCAATCAGCACAAGCTGCAACATTTCCATCCTGCTATAGGACCTTTTTCAAGCGTGAAAAAGGTCCTGGAGCAGGACGAAAACGTTGCAGCTTGCGCTGATTGAATAAACCACCATTTTTTTTCACTATATCGGAGTGCTGTGGGATTTTCTTTTATATTTACCCATATCCCCTGGATCGGGATTACCTGCCTGCACCCAATACCATCTTGGAATTGCACATATATATATATATATTAAAAGGCGCATGTCAGGAAAGGGTTTGACTATAAATTGGAGCTTCAATTTTGGGCAACTATAGGGCTAATTGTAAGCAAAGGGAGGGCTAACAATTACAAGGCCGAGTTCAGACACTACGGATTTTTCCACATATTCACTGTGTATTTTTTACAGATCCACTGCAAAATCTTCTGCGGGTTTGTAACGGCTGCAGTGACGCACCGAAAATCTGCGGCAAATCAGCACACTGTAAATTTGAAAACCTGCAGCAAACCCTCAAATTCAGAGGAAAAATCTGGTACGTGTGAATAAGGTTTTGTGAAACCCCATTCACAGACATTATATTGTAAATTTATTGTGGATTTTTCCTGCGAAAAATCTTCTGCATCTGAAAAGAACCGGTCAGGATCACGCACACGTCTGATGCGGTTTTTGTGGCAATTTTTTGAAGCCTGTTTCTGAGCCAAAGTCACCAATAGCGGATCCGAAAGAAAGGAGATGCCGTTTTCCCTTCATTTTCGATCCATTTCTGGCTTTGGCTTTAAAAAACCGAGACAAAAACTGCATCGAAACTGTGTGTGTGACCCTGGCCTAAAGGATGCCGGGTCTACGAGAACTTTTCCACCCGTCTCACTAATTTGAGCAGCTGATAAATCATTAAAAGCACACAAGTTTTAAATAATCAGATTTATGTTCAGTTCATATTGAATTTTTAAGGCACTTCAGAGGTAAACGACTAGAGTGTCCTCATCGTGCCCATACTCCCCCACGCACCCAGCGTACGGCAAAAGAGCGTGCGTTTGGCATACACTAGGCCGGTATACTGTTTGTGACTCCCTTATTGCCTCATAGATTGTAAGCTCTTGTGATCAGGGTCCTCACTCCTCTTGTTTGAATTATAAATTATTTTTGTCACTATGTAATGTCTGTACAATGTTCCCCCTGTACAGTAAAGTCCTGCGGAACATGTTGGCGCTAAATAAAGATTATTATTATTATTATTATACGTCTGCATACCTTCGTTCCAGAGCAAAAAAAAGCACGACCTACAGCGATTTTTTTGCATTGGGGTACAAAAAAAATAAAAAAAATAAAAAGTATACCGCACAGTAGAATTCCTTTTTTTACAATGGGAGTCAATTGCCAAGGTTTGCCATACAGTTTCATATACATTGAGAAATACTCCCGGTGTGCCTGAAAACTAAAACGGAGCTTTATAAGGGCTTGTCCACATGTATTTTCCAGACGGAATTGCAGACGGAAAATATGCCGCAGAATACAGGAGCAACAAGTGGGTGAGATTTAACAAAATCGCATCCACGCTGCGTAAAACTTCCGTGCAGAAATTGACCTGCGGTGCGTATTTTTCATACCGGAGCGTGTCAACTCCTGCTGCGGAATGAGGACTGAATTGCTGCGTTTTTAAGAGGAGACGTCACCATCTCCCAGCACTGAAAAGACGCAGGAAATGAGGAGTTTTTTCCGCAGCGGAATGTCTGTTAGTTTCTGCAGCAATTCCGTTAAGTGTGGACAAGCCCCAACACAGATGAGGAATGATGTGGCTGCTTCCCCTCTGCGGATCTCAGCACAGTGACAATCATGCAGCCGAGTCACCCTCTGGTTGCTACGCAAACACTGCCTAACAACCAGCCTATATGTGCTTGTCCAGCAGGGCATTCATGGCAACAAGCCTGGCTCGGATTACTCGGGTCGGTTTCTCAGGCTCAGAGCAGAAAAACTTAAAGGGGCAGTCCAGCCGAAATAATTTATCACCTACACGCTAAATAGGTGACAGATGTTAAAGGTGGGGGTAATTACCTCATCTAAGTCCTTGTTAGATTTCTTTGGCTGCTTTAAAGGCTTCTTCTTACCACCTGGAAAATATCAAAAGAACAAAACTAAGACATCGCAGGATAAAGATGGAGGTGACAGTCAATCATCCCAGTAACCAATCACTGCGGCCAACCTACGAAATATAATGACAAAAGCATTCACCAATCAAAACCTAGCTTTCATTTTGTACCCTGTAGACAATAATCTGATTGGTTGCTTTGAGAACATTACTTGAAACCACAAATATTGACGGTCAGTCTCCAATACATGATATGCAGATTGAATATTAAATCTCTAAGCGTCCAATCCTAGGCAGGGATATCATAAACTGGCCAGATATGGCCGTCACGACTACAGCCCGTTCTCACAGGCAATTCCCAACCAGGATGGCACCGGATCCCGCCGTACCCAGTTTGAATCACCAACCTTCTCTGCCAGACATCTCTGCGGCTACTGGTAGACAAGGACCCCGTACTGCACCGGAAAGAGGTAACTAAACTACTGCCTGAAGCAAAACACTTCCGCCTTAGTTCACAAATACAGTTCAAAGGGGCCTGACCTGCAGCGGAAGTAGCTGCCTAACTTATTGCCTGAACTGAAGAATTTCCGCCTCCACTTGCAAATAACTTAAGAAAAATTATAGAATCTTCCCAAATTTCAATTGAGCAGTATTACAGTTGCAGTTTTTATTGGTTCTAATTTGTCTGAATTTTTTGAGATTAGGTATGCAGCCATCTTGGTACACCCCGCTAGTCCTTGGAATATCCGGAAATATGATTGCAGCCATCTTGCTATGCCTTCTCTGACTTTGTTAGTACCGGCGTTATCACGGCGGAAGTATGGCAGCAGCCATCTTGGTACACTCAATGTCAGCAGGAAGAGTTGAAGTCTATACAGAGCGTTGTCTCCTCTGTGTCATCAGTACTAAGAATCTCAGCGGGAAAGAAGATGTTTGAGGATACATAACAAGTCAGGTAAAAAAATAAAATAAAAAATGCTACGGTATAACAATGTCCTATGAATGAATACAGTCATGGGACATCATTATGTAATGTAGGGAAGGTAAAATATTGTCATTTGCTCAGATGCCAAGGTTGTTATGGGAAGTGCGGGACCTACAGATATAGCAGGGCTGAGCTTGTCAGTGCATTAGAGCTGAGTTTGTAATGTGGTTTGACGTGGGCATTAATCAGTTAAACAACAAACTCAGCTCTGCTACATCTGTTTCACATGTCCATTTTATTATTTGTATACCTTATTAATACGCATTTACGAGCAGCGACACCAGCTTAGCGGCATTGTTTATTGGAGCTAGTCTGAAACTATTATCTCATTAGAGGCTGTTGCTCTATCCCTCCTCCATGCTTTGCACTGCAGCACATTCATATTTATAAATTTTGACATTTTTCTTGCAGGTCTTGTGTCCGTCCATAGTGACGCCAGAGGATGAAACATTTATGTGCTTTACACGTTGGAGTTATGAAGCCTCGTCACCCTCCGTCTATTCTAATGACCCAAAGATTGAAATTGCTGAGTATAAGGACGCTGTGCTCTCCTGCATCCAAAAATCCAGACATCAGACCCCATCCCGAGGCCTCTGGTGTCACCCCCTTACAGAGATGGATGGAGACTGGTAAAACTGTGGGTAGAGGTTCTATGCAGAAAGCATCTGCCACGGCCAAAAACTGGTGGGAAAGTTACGAAGAGTTTGTAGGACTTGTGGAAGTACGAGAAGCTCAAGGGAAAGTAGCTGAGGTAACGGCACAGGATAAGGATCGCCACATAATGAGCCACCATGTTCTGCTTCCCTTTTACAGCTTTTTCCTCCCTTCGCATCCGCACCTGCTTTCAGAATTTTTCTGGTTGCCCTTGGAAACAGACTGCAGTTTCTCTCCAACCTGCTGTCAGACATGTGACTTCTAACTGTAGCCGGCGTCTGGACTCCCACAATTCATTGCTTTTCTTAATAGGAAACCAGCAGAATTCTGAATTTAGCTTTAGACATGAATGGAGAAGAAAACTTAATGTAACTCCGGATCAATACAAGATAAGTAAAGGAAGCCTTTAATGTAGATTTTATTTGTGGAGTTCTCCTTTAATTGTCATACTGTCCTTTCTTAGGATGGCCACCTCCGCGGGTTCTCATGCCTGCTCAATAATATTTCTATGAGGATTTCTTAAAAGGGGTTGTAGAGAATTAGAAAAATATGGCTGCTTTGTTCCAAAAACAGTGCCACACCTGTCCACAGGTTGCATGCAGTATTGCAACTCAACCCAATTTACTTCAATGGAGCTGAGTTGCAATACCAGACACAACCTATAAACGGGTGTGGTGCTGTTTTCTGGAAGAAAGCAGCCATGTTTTTTTTCTGAAGTCTTTTCAGTCCCTTTAATTATCCAAACAATCAAATATTATCATGCGTTCCATAGATATGTTTTTCTGTGCAGAGACGTGGTAGGTTTCTGCAGGTTGTTTATATCGAAGGACCCCAGCAGTTTTTATTTAGTAGTGAATGATGCTATTCACACTATGGGGGAGATTCACGCATTAACAGAAAAACTGGTTGGTCACAGCAACCAATCACAGTGCAGCTTTAATTGTTCAAGAGCACTATAACTAATGAAAGCTGTGCTGTGATTGGTTGCTATGGGCAACAAAGACAGCTTTTTTCTGTTAGACACGTTTCATGAATCTCCCCATTATGTGGTTAATTAAGAACCTCACAGTTTTTGAAGGGGTTGTCCACTTAAAAGCCCTTTTAGGGAATTTGAACATTATACAGGGCGGTCCCCCAATTGGGATCATTTTCTATAAGGCCTTATGCACACAGACGCATGTTTTTCAATGGGGCCAATCGGACGGCCATTGTTTCAATGGACCTTGTGAAGGGTCTGTTGAAAGGGTCTTCACGGATCCCTCCATAGGCTCGAGTCACGTCACGTTTTTCACGTCCGTGTTTCCCCACGCTCGTGTGAATCTAGCCTTAAGGGGGTTTTACACTGAGCGGTTATCGGGCAGACAGGTGTTCGTAGAACGCTCGTTGCGAATAAACAGAGCAGCGATCAGAAGATGAACGAGCAAACGATCGTTCATCTGCTGATCGTATCGTTTTAAATATGTAAAATATTATCGGTGTCGGCAGCGCATCTTGGTGTGTAGACGGGGGACGCGCTGCCGACATGATAATAATGTATGGGGACGAGCGATCGGAGTAACGAGCGCTCGTCCCCATCCATAGCTCCGTGTGACAGGAGCAAACGAGCGCCGATCAACAATATCTCGTTGATCGGCACTCGCTGCGCCAGCCGACTATCGGTCGATGTAATAGGTCGTTTAGTCAGAGAGCCACTGCAAGGACCAGCTCTCGTTCTCGAGTACTAATATGGTCGTCCATTGACTTCTATGGGCATTGTTTACCTCTACTTAACGTGCCAACGGTTTTCCCAAAAAATAACATTAGTTGCATCTCCAGAGATTTTGTGGTGCGATAGTTGGGTCAAGATCAGACCCTCTCTGCGATACCACAAAGGAACCAATGGCCTAAACAGATGGAAAGGATTATCAGACTACGCAGGATTTGTTTGTAGTCTGTTACCATGGAGACACATAGGTTTTTAATCAAGACTATTTGCAAAGTTGCTAGATGCATTGGAGCAATAAAAACATCCTAAGAATCATGTCTCATCTGTGAAATGTTTTTTCTTCAGGCAGAGAAGGAGTTTATGGTGGCCCGTGGGATAGTGCGGGAGGCTCGTGAAAATGTGGAGTCCCAGCAGCTGAGGCTGAAAGAAGTGCGGGATCGCCTGGACAGAGTGTCTCGTGATGACATCCAGTATTTGGAGCTCGCTACTCTAGAGCATAAACTTCTGCAGGTAAATTAGGGCACAAATGGAACCGGAATAAGTATTTCAGTAAAGTGTGATAGCCTTGTTGGAATCCGACTTCAGATCTAAAGTGGGCGGGGATAGAACCCCTTGTAGCCAATCAGATGATGAGAATGATGTCAGCAGCAGGAGATGAGTGCACTGGTCATGTAAGAGGCAGTGACCGGTCCATTCATGTTGTGTGACAATTTCATAATGTGAGGAGGGGAATGGAGACAAGTGGATGGCCGCAGATGTAGGAGCAGAGCCCACCAGCAGTACAGAGTATTTCAGGACACAAGTGCACTGAACTTTTGGAGAGAACAGGGCTGCCCGTTACAGGGCCGTGTCATGAAGGATGGGAATTGAGACGAGTTAACAGACAGATCCTGGAAGGAGCAGGTTCCCCAGTAGCACAGAGTATTTCAGGAGATTTGTGCACTTATCATGTGACTTGTCTACTGATGTTAGAGAGGACTAGGCTGCATGAACTGGGGCAGTGTCTTGAGGTGAAAACGGGAATTTAAACGAGTGCAAGGTCACACAACATACCCTGAAACTAGCAGGTCCCCAGCTGCACAGAGTATTTCAGAAGAGGAGTGGGGATGGTGAGCTGCTGTCCACTCATGTGATATTTACTGCATGGTTGCACATGACAAAGTCATTATTTGAGTAGAGGAACAGAGAGGTCTCAGAAGTGGGAGGTCACGGATAGATAGTGGAGGGAACAGGGCTTCTCAGCAACACAGAGTATTTCAGGAGAGTAGTGTACTGATTTTGTGGAAACCAGTGATCTGCTCATTCATGTGATGATGTTAGCGAGGCGTGCGCTGCATGTGACAGAGGCAATGACATAACGTGAGGAGGAAAATACAGACACACAACAGGATAAAGACATGATCCACAGCAGCACCGAGTATTTAAGGGGACATGTATTTTAGTGAAAACATAATTCGAGCCTGGGAATTGTGATACATTGTGCTTTTCCCAGTGATATAAAAGAACAAATGGTTTGAGAGGAAGTATTATTATTATTAGCGGACATGTCGTTCCACTCTTCCTTTAGATACTTTATGTTCTTTCTGTTTTCTTTAACGTTTTATTTATAGAATAAATATTTCCTCTTATTAAAAAATAAGAAAATGAAGTCGTAATTAACCGTTTCACAACACTCCTGTAGGAGATATCCCATGACTCCAACCAGCCGACCATGAGTACGTTTTGTTACTCAAGAGGGTGAAGTCTAAAATGGATTCTCTCATTGTTTTATGTTAGGGTCTCTAGCTATTGTGGAACTATAACTGCCAGCATGGAGATCAGTGGTCCCCAACCTCCGGCTCTCCGGGTGTTGTGGGTGGTTAGAATAGGGCGTACAATGGCAGCGCTTGGTTGTTATTGATTAAACACTACGATCACTGCATTAAAGGGTAACTAAACATTCAAAAAACTAGTGACATGTCAGAAGTTTTGATCACTGAGACCCAAACCGATCGCTAAAACGAAGCGGCAGAAGTTCTAAGGTGAGCGCTGAGCCGCTTAGTTTCTGATCGTTTTTTTTCTCTGAAAGCCGAGCAGTTGGTGTACGGGCCATAGACTTTCTATTGAGCCTGTACACCAATTGCTCGGCTTTCCGAGAAAAGCCGATCAGTGCTCGGACCCCCACCGATCAAAACTTCTGACATGTCACTATGACATGTCAGAAGTTTTTTGAACGTTTAGTTACTCTTTAAATAATTTTTTGGGATGAGAAAATTCACGGGCAGCTATGGGCAAGAACAATATTTCCACTGAAAAAATCTTTCTGATCATAGTAGATATCTTGTAGGTGTATCCCTTTAAATACCAGGCAAATTCTGCATACGGCTTAAAGAGTATGTAGACTTTTGCAAAAATTTATTTTTATTATTGCTTTGGTGTATCTAGAAATAAACAATGAAGCAGCTTGATAAAAAAAAAATCTCTTATCGTTTTGTATGTGCAGCTCCTATGTGTCGCCATGGCTACAGACTACAAATAAAGCCTGTGTAGTCTGGTTCTGCAATAGATATTGGAGCAATAAAAAATAAATTGTTGCAACAGCGCACGTATTATTTGTCATCAAAAATACTGAGACCCCTGACGGAAAGCAAAAAACACCCAAATGAACAGAGAATACGAAGGTTTCCATTGTTCGATGCGGGGGAGGGGGGGTCTGTTTGGGATCAGATTGCGCCATTTATAAGACAGATTTTGGATTATTTCATGGGACATTAATCTTCCCTGTTTCTTCTTCTCAGAGCCAGTGACATGTTGTTTAATAATCAAATTCTTCCCATCCAGACCATCACTAATCCAATCACTAGTCATGTAGAGCATGTGTTGTGGATTGGAAGCAGAGACCAAAAATTATTAAACTTTAACGTTATCAACCGCGGGGCGGAAGTTAACCCTCGGAGACAAATGCACCAAAATAATATTATACTTTGTGTCTGTGTGGGTTCTGGTGTTACAAAGTTGTTTGTGCTAAATTGTTTGACTAGATACTTTTATAAAAGTTTAATTGTTAGGGGTCCAACTACTAAGACCCCAGCCAAATCAGAGAGCGACTACAAAGAGCGCCTTCCGCTCTAGGGGACTCGGCACGCCTGCACATTACACAGACGGCCCATTGATTTCAAAGACCACCATGCAATTCCTCATTTCGCCTTTGGTGGCGCTGCAGTGAAACTTAACACTTGCTGCCGGGCTCCCACACAGATTACAGCTGATCGCTGGGGATCCCGGAAGTTAGAGATTGGATGGATCACATGATTGGAGTCTAGTTGCGATTTCTTAAATTAAATCGTAGTGCAGTCCTGGCCAAGCCGTATTTCCAGCTCATGCTGTTCCTATAGTTTCTGGGGGGCACATGAGCGCAGAACATGTTCTAACAGGAAGTTTTATTACAATATTAATAATTAGGCCTCCTACACACGACCGTAGTGTTTTTTTTTTTACTGTCCGCAAATACGGATCCGTAGTCATCCACAAGTCATCCGCATATCTGGCACGCTGTCCGCAAATACAGTCCATAGTGCATCCGTATTTACGGACCCACAAAAAAAAGGGAGGCTACAAAGGATCTCACCAAAATGTCCCAACCCCTTGAAAAGCTCACGCAATTACTCAGGTGCCCTTTTCTTGGTTAATCCCCTGCCCTGGCATAGCAACGCTTCTGCAATTAGGGACGGATGCACATCCGTAGCCGTTCCGCAATTTTGCACGCACCCATAGACTTCTAAGGACGAGTCCGTGCATGTTCTTTATTTTGCGGGTCATTTCTACGGCCCGGACACACATCCGTAAACATACAGAAAGGTGTCTGTGGCCAATAGAAATAAGAGAGTCCGCAGATTATTTGTAATTACCGATAAAATCTGCGGTCGTGTGCTTGGGGCCTTACTGCCACTGCCCTAGTAAAAAAAAACAGGTTAGCAAAGTGCCACCCTCTAAATCCTGCCACCCTAGGCAGCGGTCCACTGGTGCCTTGTTATAAATACGACCCTGGCCTTATGTAGATTATATATCTGTGTACAATAATGTTCTAAGGGAAATGTCGTCTTAAAACGTTGATCTTGGTTCTATTGACATCACTTTGTGGAAAGGTTTACCCTACAATTCTCAGCTTCTAGTAGATATTGAAATATTAGTAGAGCATCCAGATATGTGTGAAATGGACACCCCCCTTATGGAAGCTCCTTTACCTTCGTATATATGTGGGTTGGTGAACTTCACCGGTCCTTGTAGTTTATATTCAATTGGTGCGGGCACTGACAACAAGCAGAGCTGCAGTGTAGAGCATGAGGGAGGGACAGCGCAACAGTCTGAGCCACTGATCAGACAGATAGTGGATCTCAGACTCCCGCAGACATCTCAGGCCCCATGCACACGACCGCAGTTTTCATCCGTAATTACAGATTCGGAATTACTGATGAAATTGCAGAGCCATTAATTTCTATTGGCCACCGACACCTTTCCTTATATTTACGGATTTGTGTCCCTGCCGTAGAAATAATCCGCAAAATATAGAACATGTCCGTAATTGCAGAAGCGGTACTATGAGGCGGCAGGGGATTCACCAAGGAGACCATTTTGAGGGGTTGGCACATGTTGGTGTTTTGTTTTTTAGCGGATCCGTAACTACGGACCGCATTTGCGGACAGTGTGCCAGATATGCGGATGACTTGCGGATCCGTATTTGTGGACAGTAAAAACGATAACGGTCGTGTGCATGAGGCCTAATCTGAAGTCTGATTGATGCTGCGCCCCAATGGAGCAGAGATAAAAGGTAAACCTCACCTGAGGATAGTATGCGGCCCCAAATAACGTCTCCTATTGTTCACTCAGGAAGAAAAAAGATTAAGAACTTCATACATCCAATCCGAGGAGACGGAAAGAGAGAAGTTTGCTCTTTTCTCCGCCTCCGTGCGGGAGAGTCACGATAAAGAGAGGACAAGAGCCGAGCGGACTAAAAACTGGTCGATCATCGGGTCCATACTCGGTGCCATCATTGGGGTTATGGGATCAACCTATATAAACCGCGTCCGGCTCCAGGAATTGAAGACTTTGCTGCTGGAAGCCCAAAAGGGACCAATCAGCTTACAGGAAGCGATCCAGGAGCACGCGTCCGTGCACCAGTCCCAGCAGAAGACTCTTGGGGACCTTATTGTATCATTAAGAAACATGGTGCCCACTACTCTACCATCACCTCAAGACCCTCAAAATGGAGACTTGGGGTTTCCGGCTTCTTCTGCTAGTTCAGTAGGTCAGATCTTATTGGCTATTAAAGAACACATGGCGTATACGAAGGAAACGGGGAAAAACTTGGAAGGTTTGCAGCAGAGATATGGACACCTGGAAAAGAGTCTTGGTGTAATAGCAACTGATATGCAGAATGTGAAGGCTAAGGCTTCCTTGAAGACAACAGAAGGGTCCGCGCTCGGCTCTGTTCCGGGGGACGGCGGCCGGGACGGTTCCTTCCAGAACGTTATACTTGAATTATCGGAAGCGGAGCTGAGACTGGGCTCTCAGATCAACAGGAATTCCATCTACAGCACCGCACTCACATGTACTCTGCTCACTATATCCTTTCCAATATTGTACATTTTACTTAAAGGAAACTAAAATAATCAAGAAAAATAAAGAATCTTACAATTAGTGATGTTTTTATAAAGGTTTGTGGTTTCTTTTATTGTTTGGAGTCACACTCGGCACAAGGCCAAAAGGGCGTTTGCCCCTAAAATCATAACACTCAATGGTCAAATCTGTCCTTTCCAGGTTATATCTGTGTCTAGGCAAGCTTAAGGGGGTTTTACACTGGGCGATTATCGGGCAGACAAGGGTTCATATAACGCTCGTTGCCGATAATTGTCCTGTGTAAACCGGGCAGCGATCAGCAATGAACGAGCAAACGCCCAATCATCCGCTGATCGTATCGTTTAAAAAAAACTAAAATATTATCGGTGTCGGCAGCGCATCTTGGGAGACGCGCTGCCGACATGATAATAATGTATGGGGACGAGCGATCAGAGTAACGAGCGCTCGTCCCCATCCATAGCTCCGGGTGACAGGTGCAAACAAGCGCCGATCAACAAGCTGCCTCGTTGATTGCCACTCGTTGCACCGGCCAAAATTGGCCGGTGTAATAGGGCCTTTAGTATCAACCAATTTGGCCATTACAAAAGTACATGTTCTTATAATGGAATATATGGAGATAAGCAGCTGATCTACTGACGCTTATCTCTGGAGAAACAAAAGGACAGGAATAATGCAGTTAGGCTGCATTGACACGAGCGTGACAGATTTACGGGCGTAAATCTGTCAGTGTGCATTGCGTTTTGCATCAGTGTGCTTTGAGAGTGGCATGTGTGAATAGCCCCATTGAAATCAATGAGGCCGTGTGCTGTGCGTTGTTCCATAGCACAGCACACGGAGGAGAATCACACTCAGGTGAATGAGCCCTAGCTCAACATTAGTTTCACTCGATAGCATGCCTCTCAGAGATTAGATTGTCCAGCTCTACTGTTGCACAGTTCAGTTTTGATTGGACAAAGAAATTTTATGTTTTTGGTTTCTTTTCCCTCTAGAACTAGCGCCACCCTTGTCCGCAGGCTGTGTCTGGTATTGCAGCATTTAAATAGAGATGAGTGTAATACCAGACACAGCCTTAAACAAGAGGGGCGCTGTTGTTAGAATCTTAATGAACATTTCTACACATTTGTAGGGGTAAATGTACAAACCATGCGGCTTCATGCTAGCGCCAATAGACGTCTCTGGAACAAGTGCGCAGTGTTCGCAGAGCGGCCCCTGAGAATGATGGGAACTATTAGCCTTTACTCAGATCCTTCTGTGGTTGATGAATAGAGCGCTCATTGCTTTTATACTCAAGAGCTCTGGAATCTTCTCAAGGTTCCAGGAGGTGGTTGCCGTGGGGATGCGGAGGAGCCGTGCCAGTGTGCGGTCATGTAGCCTGTTGGCTCGGTTTCTTGGGTTCAAACGTCATGATTTCCATGTGGCTTAAACCTGTGTAAACATGAAAGAAAAATGTCACTTTCAGAATCCCTCTCCAGATCTCCCGACAAAGTCATCAGATTAGTCTGAGCCGCACTTCTCAAAATAAAGAAATACAAAAATATTCACGGACTCCGGCTCTAACACGAACATCTTATTCTGCCAGCAAAGCTTCTTTGGGTAAAGGAAAGAGTAACAAAAATATTAAGTTCCCAGTATCTGAAATATTTCATGTTTTTTTTTTGTTTCAATTTGTCACCATTTTCAAGATCTCTGTTTGTGGTCAGTGAATGGAACCATCCTCAAGCTTTTAAAATCTGTACGGACCTAAATTAATACTTTTCACCGCTGGGAGTTTGCTACAGTTTTATCCAATTTGGATAATTCTATGCAGCTAAATACATCACAAATCTTTCTCCTGTGCGGAGTGTTTGCTACAATGTATCAGCCTGGAATTCAGGCTGTTTAGCTCAAAAAGTTTTCTGCTTCTTACAAATGTATTTATTTTTTGTTAAAAGGGTCGTCTAAGGCCACATTCAGACGAGCGTAGCCAATCTGGGACGTGAAAAACTGCAGTTTTTCACGTCCGAGGTGCACCTGTGTGGGGCGTGTTGTCACAGATCCCTCATAGACTAGAGTCTATGGAGGGATGCGTGACACGCAGGAATATAGGACATGTCCTATTTTTTTCACGGACTCTTCATACGCTCCGTGGAAACAACGGTCGTGTGAACGGGCCCATTGAAGTACATGAGTCCGGACTACATACAGCTGTCACACCAACTACATATATGCTCGTCTGAATGAGCCCTTAAAATGAGTTTCCCCACTGCTGTGATCCCTAGTGATCGGCTGTGATCTGCGGGGGGGGGGGGGGGGGGGGGACTGGAAGCAAGTGTTTAATTCCTCTGCAGCGCCATCACAGGGGAAATTAAGTATTTCATGCTGCTAATTGAAATCTGGGTTGGCAGCACTATGCATGGACTTGCTAGGTCCTCCAGAGCGAGACACGTTCTTTGTAGCCCCTCTCTGCTCTGACTAATTGATGGAGTTTCTGATTGAGAGAATTCCCTTTATTAACTCCCTAAATTCTGTCTGCCTGCAGCCGCCACTAGGAGGCGCTTACAGAAGATGGATTAATAAAATTCCCTTTGCATATTGCGCAATAATACATTCATTAAGATGTTCTCAAGGCACGGGGCGGTTTTTCAAACTGATGACCTATCCACAGGAATAGGTCATCAGTATATGATGGGTGGGGGTCCGACACCTGGACCCCGCAGCGATCAGCTGCCTCTGGGCATCGGATGTCCGTGCCGGAAGTAGATGGCTCCAGTCACCGTATAGTGGCTGTGCTGCAGTACTGCAGCTCTGCTCCTTCTCAAGTGAATAGGAGCAGAATTGCAGTTCTGCAGTACGGCCGCTATACAGTGGAGCCATCTGCTTCCGACACCGGACACGGCATAACATTCAGGGCCTGGAGACCGCCAGAACAGCTGATCGGTGTGGGGTCCGGGTGTTGAACACCCACCGATTTTTATATAATGACCTATCCTTGGATAGGTCATCAGTATGAAAAACTGCCCCGTGCCCGGACAACCCCTTTAAGCTCTTAAACTCCCCCTAGTGGTGGCGGTTGGCAGCTAGAGTTTTATAGTTTATGGCTGGAGGAAGCTGCGGATTTGGAGCTCTGTCTAAAAAAAAAAAACTGCTGTCAGTGACTGGAAACATTCTTGAGTACATCATGACCGTACCTGTATCAGCATGGCATGATCAGGATAGTTTTTTTAGCATGTGACTATTAATTAGAATATTCACATTCACTGAAAGCAATCAGAGATTTGTAAATGATAACCGAAAAGTTAAAAGATAAATGTGAAGGAGCTCTTATATAGTGTAACGGTCATTTACTTTTCCATTCTGGAGTTGCAAGATCCAGACTTTCAAAAGAGTCATCGTATTTTTCGGCAGGCGGGTCGGGATCAGAGTCGTGGTATTCCTCTAAGTAAGGATGTGCCAGGCATTCTGCTGCAGATAGTCTCCTCTCCGGGTCCAAGTCCAACATCTTCTCCAAAAGATCGATCTCTGGGTAAACATGAAGGATACAAGTCATCATCTAGCACTTAAAGGAACACTCCAGGAAAATGTATACATTGAGGAGGCGGAGCCTGACACAAACTTCCATTATGCACCGCCCCTTTAGGCCCTGTGTTTGGCATAATTCAATGTATCACTTTTTCCTTGAGTGTTTCTCTCTCTCTATATATATATATTCAGTTATCACATTGAAGAACACTACAGTCAGTAGCACCCAGCCTGAAATGGTTGACAACAGAGAACAAAAGCATGGCAAATGAAGATAACCGAGTTTAACGTACCCAACGCGCTCATTGTTGGGAAGATCTCTTTAAAGTTTTTTTTCTGTTTTTCTGGTAGCATTTTTAAGTAGTCCTGAGCCTGTTGACGGAATCAAATTAGGATATTATTTTTATTGGAAACTTCTCGTGAATATTGGTTCAATTTCTGGGAATGAAGGGGATTTTATCAAAGCTAGTGCTAGAGAAAAGTGGATCAGTTGCCTATAGCAACCAATCACATCGCCTACTTTCACTTTCTAAAGAGACACTGAATAATGAGAGCTGAAATGTGATTGGTTGCTATGGTCAGCTGCTCCACTTTTCTCCTGCCCTATGAATCTAGTGCAAAAGAATAGGAGTAGTTTCCTATAGCAACCAATCACATCACTGCTTTCATTTTCTAAAGAGACACTGAATAACGGAAGCTGAAATCTGATTGGTTGCTATGGACATCTGCTCCATTTTTCTTTTGCACTGCTTTTGATAAACGTCCTCTATTGTATTTATGGCTATATATTGAGGGATTGTGCAGGATTAGAAAAACATGACTGCTTTCTTCCAAAAACAGCGCTACAGCTGTCCACAGGTGGTGTGTGGTATTGCAGCTCAGCCCTGTTAACTTCTATGGAGTTTAGCTGCAATACCAGACTCAACCCATTGACAGGCGTGGCGCTGTTTCTGGAAGAAAGCAGCCATGTTTTTCTTATTCTGGTCAACTTCTTTAACCCCTTCACTGCTCTAGACCACCAAGGACTTCATCATTAACCCTTCACTATTTGGCACTGTATGGCGGGTTTTATTTGGACACTGAATTGCAGTTTTATTTGGGCATTGAATGGCAGTACTGTGCGGGAAAAATATGGCAGTGTTTTTATGGGCACTATATGGTAGTATTACATGGATACAGTGCGGAGGTAATATTTTGGGAAATTTTATGGCCAAAGAATTTGTTTACGGACATATATGAATAGAAACGCGGCCACTTACGTGTTTACTTTCCATCTTGTTGATCAGAGAAGGTTTGGGACTTCCGATTACTTCAATAATCTTGTTCAGCTCATCAAAGTCTGTAGTGAACATTAAGGTTTTCTGCCATCTTTATCGTGCCATACTGTGGGTAATATGGCAGCCTGAGGCGACGCTGAGCACAATATAGGGGGTTTCAGATAATGGGACAAGGTTATTGGAAAATATCCTTGTGGCAGCACAGATAGTCTCTGAGGACCAGGAGATTTTTTCCGCCACGCTCCCGACTAAAAGTGGGCGGGGCTTAGCAGAAGGGACAGGGCCACTAGTGGGACGACACATTTACTAGCTGGTGCAAATTATAGCGGAATTCTTCACCAGCTCATAGCTCTTAATTTGTTGCATCTTACTCCTGCGGGCTTCAGACTAGGGGCTTATTCAGACGTCGGGTCTAAACTCGGACTTGAAAAAGACTTGAGTCTATTGAGGGATCCGTGAAAACGGACAAAAATAGAACATGTCCTATTTTTTCACGGGCCCTTTGCACGTTCCGTTAAAACAACGGCCGTGTGAACAGCCCCATAGAAATACACGCAGCCGTGTGACGGTCGTAAAAAAAACGGCCTTCACGCAGACTATATTTACGTTCGTCTGAATAAGCCCTAAGACTGGTGTATGAAAAAATCTGCCTCAGAATTCCTTCAGGAATTTTGAGGCAGATTTTGAACGGACTTCACTTTTTTCCACGTTTTTTTACGCTGGGTTCTTCGCTAAGGCAAGAAACGCAGCTAAAAACACTCAGAAACAAGTGCCGCAGATTTTTCTGCCTCCCTTTAATTTCAATGGGAGTTCAGAGGCGGAAACTGGCAAGAAGGGACATGCCGTTTTATTTTCCGCGAGCGGCCAAATGCCACCCGGGAGAAAAACCGCCTCTGCCTCCCATTGAAGTCAATGCGCGGGGGGGGGGGGGGGGGAGCGATTTCATACTTAGCTCTGATTCCAAAGCGGTTTTCGAGTCAAAATCAGTGTAAAAAAAATCTGTGTGAACTGACCCTGAGGGTATGTTCACACGCTTACTAAAAAACTTCTGAAAATACGGAGCGTTTTTTTGCGGCGTTTCTTACGGCCGTTTTCGGAGCTGTTTTTCTATAGCGTCAATGAAAAACGGCTCAAGAAGTGACATGCACTTCTTTTTCGCGGCCGTAAAAAAACGGCCCGTCGGAACAGAACGCCGTTTTTCCTATTGAAATCAATGGGCAGATATTTGGAGGCGTTCTGCTTCTGATTTTTCGGCCATTTACGGCCCAAAATAAGCCGTGTGAACATACCCTTAGTATATCTGCCCAATTGTGTGCTGTAGAAATCTGTATACAGTGAGCTCCCCCTAGTGGTAGCTACAAGTAGCAGTTATGACAGTGTCCCGGGAAGCAAAAAAATTTCTTAGATATATGCAGCACGATCCTAGTGACCTTTAAAAGATACCGATCAGTTCACAGCCTCTACATTGTCTTCGGAAAATGACCAAATTTACAATTCAGTTCTCAACTATCATTTCAGATCTGTTATCAACTTTTCTTTTTGCCATTTTTCCAGTTTTGTTGAACCCGAACCTCCTCCCAGTGATATATTGATCGCCCTGCAATATTATCGTCAACATTCTAGATTTAACTCTATCATTAAAACCAGAGTTTGCTCGCTACGTCACATATTCTATATATTCTGTATGTATATTCACAAAAGATACAATCTCCTCCGGGAAACAAGACACGTCCAGTGATCATTTCAGCCAAGATGCATCCAACAGACCAAATATCCACTGTAAAGAGAGGAAATGTGTCACAAGCTCAAGAGGCGTGCTATAGGCTGTACGTTATCACTTTTACAGATTTATTGTAACTTTGGGTGTATAAAGGTGACCCTAGATGTAACGACCATCATTAAAGGGGTTGAAAAAAATTGTGAAACGGTGCCACACCTGTCTACAGGTTGTGTGTGGTATTGCAGCTCCGCCTCATTCACTTCAATGGAGTCTAGCTGCAATACCAGACACAACCTTGGACAGCTGTGGCGCTGTTTCTAGACAAAAGCAGACTTACCTGTATTCTGCTGACAGGGAACATGATTTCTCCACAGCCACCCAGGCTTATACAATATCCCCAGCAAGACATGGAAAAGTACTGTGATCACCTGTTTGGGTATAATGCATCCAGTTCAGGATAACTTCCGGCGCCCGGTACCAGCGAGTGACTACGTATCCGGTCATCTCCGGTTCTGTCTGCCGGGCCAGCCCAAAATCTAGAATCTGAAATTATTATAAACAAAACAATATTTAAAAATATTGAAAATATCTAAAATCTGAAATTACTATAATATAAAAAAAAATATTCTGGATCTCTTCTTGGAACTTTGTATTGTGCCATTCCTCTGTTATTCCTCCTGTATGAATAAATTGACAACTAGGTTTTACCTTGCTGCCTGTCAATGGGACTTGTCCCTACATATTCTGACACTGTCACTACTGATTGGACAATATCAGAGTGTGTAGCGACATGTCCTATTCACAAGGGAAATGGTAACGCCCAGTTTTTAATTTATTCATGCATTTCCAGGAGGAATAACAGAGGAACAGCACAATGCAGAGTTGTCGGAAAAGATGCTTCAGATGTGATCCAGAATTGTCATTTCAATGGCGAATGCAAGTATTTACCATTATATAACAATTCGAAAGAGTTTGTGAAATGTGTTTACCTTGACCTCATAATTTTCGTTCACTCCTAGATTGCTCGGCTTCAGATCCTGAAATAAAACAATGTCTTTCAATATTGTAAAGAACTGACAAATAAATAACTTTTAGGGAAGAGGAAGTATAAGCCCCGCCCATGCAAATATATTATACGTATAAGCCCCGCCCATACACTAGCCACACCCCTTTGTACAAACCACTTTGTAGTCTTCATGTTTTAGTGGATAGCGTATAATGCTTCCACCTCACACCAAACATCCCTACATATACTCATACTGTGTGGTGCGGACATGTATGCTGTGAAGGGAAAGAGTTAATTAAAAGATTTAATGTTGAGTGACATTTTTAAGGAACACTCCGGAAAAAACTGAGAACACACTGCAGGGTCCGAGGGGGTGGTGCATTACACGGGGACTAAAAGAACATCAAACAGAGGATCCCTGTGTCATGCTCCGCCCCCTCACAGCGTATCCGTTTTCCCTGTAGTGTTCCTTTAACCCGTTCTCACATCACGCCATCAGCAACGAAATCTGGATGTAATTTACAGCCAGGCTGCCGCAATTGTGGGGGTTGGGCCGATGAGTGGCCATGGCAGTAAGGGTCTAACAAAGGCCCTGATGTCTGCCATGGATGTGAGTCTATTAGGCACTGCCAGAATTGCTATATTTTTAATCATCCGCCTGCTAAAAAGTGACTTAAAAGTAATCAAAAAGTCGTATGTACCCCAAAACAACCGCAGGTCATCTCACAAAAACATAAAACAAGTCAATATACAGTCAAAATGGTCAAATATACAGGGTTAGATTTTTGTGGGGAGCCATAGGCTTTGTTTTGCCCTGTTGCTCCTACTAGTCTTGATCTGAAGGCTTAAAGGGTAACTAAACTTTTAAAAAACTTTTGACATGTCAGAAGTTTTGATCGGTGAGGGTCCGAGTACTGAGACCCCCACCCGAAGCGGCAGAAGCACTCGGGTGACCGCTGTGCCGCTTCGTCCCTGATCAGCTTTCCTGGGAGCGGTGTACGGGCTCAATAGAAAGTCTATGAGCCCGTACACCACTTTCTCGACTTTCCAAGGAATGCTGATCAGAAATGATCGGTATAAGCCGCAACCCACTTTCTAGCCCCCCCCCCCCCTTACTGGCAAATTAGATCATTTAGTTGGTGCAATTGCACCCTCAAATTTAGTGATTTTGACTGAGGCATCTGTAAGATATCCTAATAAGAAGGTGTTTATAATTGTGACAGGTTCCCTTTAAGAGATTTAGCAGGATAATTCAGATCTCGACAGTTCTGTAAAATTACCCGGACTCTGGTATCTACCTGATAAGGAGAGGTCTGGAGATCATCCATTATTGACACATATTTTACATTCACATAGAAAAGGTTCATGGTTGTATTGTGGACAGTTATGTGGAAGCCCAAGAAATCAAAAGAATCATGATGAGATATGACTGAGCGGTTATACGGTCCGTAGTTATATGGGAAGTAGTGGTAGCAGTCACACCCGGTCCTGGTGCCTGCCTGTGGGGGCTCAAAGGCCCCTCTGCATCATAAGAAGACACCAGTATTATAAATAGCCTATGGTAGGTGGGGGGCCCCTGGTACAGATTTTGCATTGGGGCCCAGGAGCTTCAATCTACGCCACGTCTAGTTTCAATCCCTTCACTCGATCCCTTTGATCCCTGTCTTTAATATTGCATTATTGACCCATGTCCTTGCCAAATGAGTCTGGCAGATATTGATTTGACATAAAAGCGCACTTACCCTGTGAACAATGCCGGCAGAATGAATGTACTGGAGAAAAAGAAGGACAAGGAATTACATGAATGTTCTGTATCCACTTCTGGATCAACATTTTAAAATACATGACAATATAAGAGTCCAGGATGAGAAGAAGGGTGTTTTTTCTTTTTCAGAAACAGCGCCATTCTAGTCATGGGCAGAGTCTGGTATTGCAGTAGTCACGCGAATGGGGATGAGCTGCAATACCAGATTTATCCTGTGGAATAGAGCAAAAAAGAGAACCTTTTTCTAATCCTGGACAAGCCCTTTAAAATGTATGCTTGCTCTCTTCCAAGTAGACCTTAGCATTTTGGGGGGAACTGTATCTGGTCGTTACATTGACTCTGTGGCTGTTAATATGGGGGTACTGTGTTGCTCTATCTTATGGAAATTATTACTCCTCTAATTTCCTAGGATGTCTAGGTATTCCTGGAAAGTAGGAAAGAAATGTATTTTTAATTAAAGAGATACTGCCACAGTGGCCCCATAACAGTGCCGACTACAATGCCCCATAACAGAAGCAGCCACAGCACCCCTATATCAGTGACCACTATTAGATCCATTACCAGTGTAATGGCAGAATTCGTATAAAACACCAGGGACGTAGATATAGGGGGTGCAGATGTAACAGTTGCCCCCGGCCCAAAGGCCTCTCTGCCAAGAAGACACCAATATTATAAATGGCATATGGTGGGCAGGGGCCATAGGGGCCCAGGAGCTTCAAGATACCCCTCTGTACAATAGGATTGACCAGCCATATGAAGCCTATATTATCTTTTTATGATGTTTCCAGACTCTACAGTTCATTTCGACATTCCCATGTGATACGGACCATTTATTATGAGGGAGGCCGCAGTAAACATGTACGAGCAGGACAGATGTTTTCTCAGTCTCTACTGATTACTCCCTCGGAAAAACAATAAATCTCTGCAAGGAATGTGCTTCCTGCACAAAAAATAGGTGCAAGAAACGAAATACACAGCTACTGTGTAAAGGAAGTCTTCTCCTATTATGATGCCCGGTTATGCCACCCAGGACAGAAGGGCATGACGATTGTCTACCCCTCCATTCCCTATCAATGAACCCTCGATGGCTATTAATGCGGCTCCTCTGGGGAGTGGAGTGAGATATAGGTTCCCATCACCTAAAATCAAAGTGAAATGGACCGACCAAGACCGCCCACCAAGGGGCCCCATAACAGCCGCATGGGCTACTTCTATGGTACGCCCTTGGCTCCTATATCGAAATTTGTCACATTGACAGATAACATCACTGTCCAGTTTGGTCACATGCAATAGAAGCCAAGTTGGTTACGATATATATTTAGCACTAAACATCAATGGTCCCTTCATCCCCGGTTTCGGGCTTAGTGGAGGCAGGGTGGATGTCCATTGCATGGCGTTCATTGTGTATTACATATCTGATCTCTTCAAGGATCAATGACTTCTTTGAAGGAATCATTTCGAGCTTAATGGTTGTGTCGCTTCTGCCCCCTCCAAAAATAGGACAAAGCAGGGGAGACAACCCTAACTTTGCAAGTGTGTGCATGACCACAAATGGCCCAATTTTCCATCTTCATCCTATGATCATGCCAAAAATCAGGTCATGTAGGGGGCTGGTATCAATCAATTAGGAAAATCAGTAAGGGATTTCCGACAGATTGGAGGTAATCCCAGAAAAGAGAGTTTTCCAAGGTTGACGCTTGTCTCGCTTACTATCAATGTTGGTGAGGCATCTGTTCATTGATGGCCAACTTCGGAGAGGGTGGATGATGGTCCAGAGGTAAATAGGAGCCTACCACAACATTTACTGAAACTAATTAGTTGAGTGAGTTTAAGCGGGCCATAGGCATGGGACTATTGGAAGGATCCAACGATCTCATGTCTATGGTGCCTCCTCGAGAAGTAGAAAGATTGGGCAGGTTAAGGCTCTTTTGCAGCGAACACCGATCAATGAGACATCATTGATTGGCGCTCGTTTGCTCCTGTCACAAGGAGCTGTGTATGGGGACGAGCAGTTCCAACACCAGAACCCCGCACAGATCAGTTGGTCTGGTGCCTTCGTGCACGGGATATACATGCCGGAAGCACTGTGCTATCTACAGAGCCAACTGCTTCTGGGCTCCTTACATAGCATTATGTACCATAACATCCGGCGGCTTATCGGTGCGGGGTCCGGGTGTCGGACCCGCACCGATGATATACTGATGACCTATCTAGTGGATAGGTCATCAGTTGTCAGAAGGTGGGCAACCCCTTTAACCAGGTTGTCTCAAGATTAAAAGTTATCTCCTAACCACAGGATAGGTGATAACATGCTGATCGTTGGAGGTCCGACTGCTGGAAACCCCACTGATCACGAGAATGGGGGTCCCGTTCCTCCGAATTAATGGTGCAGCAGGTCGCGCTTGCGCCCTGCTGCTCCACTCATTTTTGATGCCACTTCCAGAGATAGCCAAGCGCTGTACTCGGCTATGTCCGGTAGTCCCAAAGACAGTGAATGGAGTGGCAATGCTCATGTGCGACCTGGAGCTCCATTCATTCTGAGGAACTGGACCCCCGTTCTCATGATCGGTGGGGGTCCTAGTGGTCGTACCCCATCGATTAGAATGTTATCACCTATCCTGTGGTTAGTAGTTACATTTAAATCTTAATACAATCCCTTTAAATTAGTTTTTCCACCTTTTTACATTTATGGTCTATCCACAAGATGGGTCATAAATGTCTTCTAGATGGTGGGATCCTATTGGGAGAGCCAACGTCCATAGGCTTCTATGGAGGTACAATAACCTCTCCATTGTCTCTGTTCTGCTAATAGGGGAGGATCCCAGAGGTATGACACCTATCAGATTTATATGGCCTATTCTGTGGATTTGGGAAAACCCTTTAAAAAGTTTGGCCAGAGAAACCAATAGGTTGGGGGAAAAACCACACTGGTAATCAGATTCTGGAAGGGTGATGGATAATAGACTCCCTATGTGACCCCTGCGGCAGCATCGTCCCTCATAGGCAAGTCCTCTGGTGGCAGTCACTTTTATTATTATAGAGCAGGTTCTGATTGATTTTTTTTACCAGTCTTGCTTGAGGAACGTTAATAAATTTGCTGTGCGGGAACAAATCGATGCAGAGTGACCATAAGTCTTCTGTGTATCCTAAAATGAGCACGTTTGCAGTATGAGAGGAGCCTCATGCAGAAAATGTGACTTGCCTCTATATCAGGGACACCTCATTATTTAAGAAAACGTACTTCTTCACGCCACGGACAGCACTGCTAAGCCATAGACTAAGCTCCTGTATTCTTACCCCATTTAAGGATCTCAAATTTAAAGGGGACATGTCACCACTTCTCCCCCATGAAATGGACTAAATGAGGGGGACAGGTCCACTAGACTCTACTAGGGGTTATCCCTTTTTATTTTCTACATTTCTCTATAGGGCAACCTTGACATCATTCCCACTTGTATTAGTACCAGGCAGAGGGTAGTCCTCCATTACTGGTCACATGACAAGTAAAGGATTCTACCTAACATGTGATTGGCTAAAAAACTGCACATGACCATTAGAGGGGCCTCCTCTCTGTCTGGGACTCCTGTAAGCAGCATTTACATTAATAAAGATTTAGAGGCTTCTATCTCCCCTATAAAGCAATTTATAAAATAAAGAAGAGATACCCCCTAATGTTGTCAAGAAGAATTGTAAACTCCCCCATGTTTATTTTATTCTGAAAATTTCCCTTTAAATCCCTACTGCAAGCACTGAAACATGAGTTCAGATGTGGAATAGGGGCCCTGTGGTTGGTCTTTGTGGTGGCCGGATGGGATGTCCATGGGCCCTGCCAGCCGCCAGGCATAAATCACTGCCTGACTGCGCTAATGGGTAACAGATGGGGTGGAAGTAAAACCTCATACACATTCAATAGCCCTTATCAGAACGCTCATTCATGTTGATCCATATAGAGAAAGGAGATAAGTGGCTCCCAAACATCAATTATGACACTGATCTCCTAGGAAATAGAGAATCGTGTAGGTTAAAATTAAGCCTGTCCAAGCCTTTTTCCCACCAGTGGATTGATGTGTATATAGAAGACAAAGATATGAAGAAGAGAAGAGAAACAAAGGCACCTCTACTGAATGATGGCCAGCTATAAACAGATTAAGGGTATGTTCACACGGCTTAGCAAAATACGCCTGAAATTACGGAGCTTTTTTCAGGCGAAAACAGCTCCTGATTTTCAGACGTTTTTGTAACTACTCGTGTTTTTCGCGGCGTATTTTACGGCCGTTATTGGAGCTGTTTTGACTCCAAAAACGTCCCAAGAAGTGACATGCACTTCTTTTTCGCGGGCGTCTTTTTATGCGCCGTCTTTTGACAGCGACGCGTAAAATTACACCTCGTGGGAACAGAACATCGTAAAACCCATTGAAAGCAATGGGCAGATGTTTGTAGGAGTAATGGAGCCGTTTTCTCAGGCGTAATTCGAGGCGTAAGACGCCCGAATTAGGGTATGTTCACACGCACTGTTTTCAGACGTAATTCGGGCTTTTTTCGCCTCGAATTACGCCTGAAAAAACGGCTCCATTATGCTTACAAACATCTGCCCATTGCTTTCAATGGGTTTTACAATGTTCTGTTCCCACGAGGTGTAATTTTACGCGTCGCTGTCAAAAGACGGCACGTAAAAAGACGCCCGCGAAAAAGAAGTGCATGTCACTTCTTGGGACGTTTTTGGAGGCGTTTTTCATTGACTCCATTGAAAAACAGCTCCAATAACGTCCGTAAAATACGCCGCGAAAAACACGAGTTGCTACAAAAACGTCTGAAGATCAGGAACTGTTTTCGCCTGAAAAAAGCTCCGTAATTTCAGGCGTATTTTGCTAAGCCGTGTGAACATACCCTTACCGCTCCGTTAACCCTTTTTAATGAAGCAAATATAGGATTATAATCCCATTTTAAATTAGGAACATTGTATCACACTTGGGTTGGATACAATCATTACCTAAAACGTGTTTTATCTTTCAATTATAATGTAAATATTTGGAATCCGTCTGTGACAAGTTTTATTTTGTCATATCGAGACTCCTATGACTCATTCCTGGAGAGATCTAGACCTAGACCGAGCAATAAGTATTTATTTGTCTAGAACCGCTGATAAGATGCAATGATAGATAAGAGACGTTTCTAAGCCCGGCGGACGAGTTGCTGGGAAGTCACGTGGGATCACTGGACATTCCATGTCACTCCCCTTGTCCCTGGGTATTTTTGGAACTTGTCCTCTATTCTCCCCTGACAATATCTAGGTTGTTCTTTTCCCACAAGAAACACGGTCTGTAATGGATTCCTATGAACAGCTGTATAATTAAACCTAATATGTTTTCTGTGAGACATCCAGCCGAGCGCGCCTGGCAATGTTAAGGGCTGAACACACTTCTGCTATCAAACTGCGGCTAAAAAGGAACAAGATAAATAAACTATAAAAATTCCACGAAAATTGGCATCTGTTCAGACATGTGAGCTGGGCTGGATTGGCATTGGTCAATCTAAAGTACATAGAAGCCTATGCAAAAATGCTGCTGATGACATCAGAGTCTGATAGCGGTGTTAGAGGACGTGTCAGAAGATGACATCAATGGGTGTCCATGAGCGTGACTCCCACCAAAATTTAGGGGCAACAGAGGTGGAGGACCAAAAAGGGTTCATCTCCTTGCTCTCGTTAGAATCAGATTGAGTGTTGGAAGGTGTGGCGCTTAGTAAATTTAGATTTCGTTGGTCTCCTCTGTAGAAAAGAGAGAGGAAGGTTTCTGATGCAGCAAGCTTCCTCCCAGATGGGGACAAAGCAGCCTAAGCCTTACCTCTAGTCCCAAATGTGTTGTTCACATGGCTGAAGTGCTGGATGAAGAAGAAGATGGAAGAGACAAACAGGGTACAGGATGGGGGTAGATTGTAATTCGAGAAGGGCAGGATTAAGGAAGAGGAAGATATAAAAAAAAAAAATACTGTCAGTGCTTACTATATCAATGTATGACTACCCTATAGGTAATACTCACCTGGAGGCCTCGGAGTATCTGATAGAGAAGGTAGACTATCATGCTGTGGTTTAGTTTCTGCATCTTTATGACCCGGGCCAAGTCCAAAGGAATGAATGGCATAACTAGGTAACTAGAGACAAAATAAACAGCAGCACATTGTATTCAGCGTGTAGAACTGGGGGGGGGGGCAAGTTATAGAATTTACACAATAACTGGCGCCACCAACTCATTGCCTTGAGATGTATATCGGGCCTTTCCAGATCCCATTCATGACCCTCAGAGAAATTTCTGGACCATTGTGCGATGGGCCAATTTATTTTTGTTCCACCAATTTCTAGTTTGTGTCTTGAAGAATAATTAATCCCATAACAATTGTTCTGAGACTTTTTTTTAACACTGATAAGACATTGGATTTGGCTTCAAGTTACTCTCCACCAATTATCATCTTGTAATTTTTAAGTTAAACAATCTGTATTGATTAATTTCCTAATATATCTTTATAGTGGTTGGAGCTCTGTTTATCCTATTCAGAGCCCTAATTTCAGTGTACAGACATAGGTTTATATGATAACATTTTGGCTGCCTGCAGCCACCACTAGGGGGTGCTGGGGGGCTTACAGCATACTGTTTATACACTGAGCTAAAACATAACAGTGTGCAGTGAGCTCCTCCTAGTGGTGGCTGCAGGCAAGGAGAATTCTATGGTCTTGGAGCTTTGTATTTAAGGGTAGGCAGTCACTTTAAAAAAGAACAAAACTAATTTTCATTGTTGTTGTTTGGGGTATGCCACGTTACAGGGACAGTACAGGAATAGAAAAGCATGACTGCTTTCTTCTGGAAACAGTGCCATACCTGTCCATGGGTTGTCTCTGGTATTGCAGCTCAGCTCCATTAAAGTGAAAGGGGCTCTGCTGCAGTACCACACACAACCTGTAGACAGGTGTGGGGCTGTTTTTGGAAATAGATCAGCCATGGTTTTATAATCCTGGACAACCCCTATAAAGTGGACATTGGCTATTCTTAGTAGCAATACAACCTAAGTCAGCAAACGTTGAGGTCAATGGGGTAAGGGGCATAGAAAGCTTTCCTTTATTTTTTAAGACTTTAATCCCTGCATCTTAAACGATAGGTCCACCTTTACAAGGAATTACTTTTTTTTTTTGCTCCACTTCTTCTAAAATAGAAAATAAAGCAACTTTGCGAATAGTCGTAATTTACAACCTCCTACCATTTTGTCTATACAGCTGCTATGATGACCTATGTGTCTCTATAGTAACAGACTACAAACAAACTGTAGTCAGGTCTGGCAGTCACATTACATTCTATTTGTCCCCTACTTCTTACCAACATAGGGTAGTGCAACAAAAATTAGGGGAAATATGAGAGGGAGTATTAGTACAGGATCAGACTACACAGGGTGTGTTTGTAGTCTGTTACCATGGTGACACATAGGTGTCCAAAGGAGTATTTAGATTCTGATTATCCTATTCACTTACAAGGTCTGAAACGATTCCATCGACACGTCAGGACTGAAGGCATAGAGGAGGGAAATAACCTGTAAATAGAAAGATATTCATAAAATAAATGTATCACACTTGGTAAGAAAGCTTGTTGCTAAAGGGACAGTAAACCTAAAGCCTATCTCATCTGCATTTGCTCTGCAGCAATCTGTTGTTCCCTGTTATCAGCCATGTATATCACATTCGCTTTGTGAATCAGTTGTCCAATCTTTTGCTCATCGACCTTAGTGATTAACAAACGGATAGTGAGGATCTATGTTTTTACAGGACCCAAAAATGCATGCATGCTGCGTCCTATAAAAAAGATCCTGCTGGAAATTGATCCATTGTGCCATCAGGTTCCCATGTTAATGAATAGGATCCATCACAATTCATTTCTAATGGGGCTGTGCACTTTCCCCACAGCGCCACCACAGGGGAAATTAGGTATTACATGGTATCCATTAAACTCAGTAGGCTGTAATACATGCATATCCTGGGTCCTCCAGAGAAAGAGAGACCCTCTTTTTGGTGGCTCTTCGATCTGGCTAATTGATTGAGGGACTCTCCTCTATTAATCTAGTCTGAATTCCCTAATACTGTGTTCAACAAAAAGTTTTTTATTCTAAATTGAAAGTTCCATTGTGAACTTGATGCAGAATTGAAATGTAATTCTCCTGTAGTAAATCTGTGAAACTTTCTTCTACTTCTATGTTCCTGGTGAGGTAGCAGAGCTGTGACCGAAGGAAACATTACCCAGCAGTCACGTAGAATTATTTCATACCATATCTTGATACTTAGACAGCAGCAGCAGTCCTATGTAAATCCATTTGCACTTGATAGACGCATTGTAAGATACATAGACATTTTGGTTAAGTGACATATTCTGCTAAATTTCTGATGAATTCCAATGACCTTTACCCTTTTGCATCTTAAAACGCCATCATGCGACATTTCATCCAGATCAGAGATATCATTAACTGGCCAACAATTTCTGTTCAGGAAACTACCACTCAAGCTTTATATACGAGATTCACCGCTGCACCATTTTCGCCTACAGTTTGACTACTGTCGGCCAACTTCTATAAAGCGATGGCCACATAAATAAATGATTCCCCCACATGTCTATCATATTGACCATCTAAAGGCCCTATTACACCGGCCGATTTTGGCCGGTGCATCGAGCGCCGATCAACGAGACAGCTCGTTGATCGGCGCTCGTTTGCTCCTGTCACACGGAGCTATGGATGGGGACGATCGCTCGTCCCCATACATTATCATGTCGGCAGCGAGTTATTAATGAACGCTTGTCTGCCCGATAATCGCCCAGTGTAAAACCCCCTTAAGTGTGATTCGAGTGTAAAGAGAGTGCAATTTGTTAAAGGACCTTTCTGGGCTAAACTGATACACGGTGCTATGCCTAGTGCAGGGCTTGAAGGGGCGGAGCATGACTGAGATACTGCACTTGAATTCCTGTGTCATGCCCCGCCCCTTACACCCTGCACTAGGCATAACCCTGTATAATCTCTGCCAGAGTGTTCCTTTAACAAGTTCTTCTCTCTTACTTTGATGCGCCCAATCTAATGATTTATTTAAAAAAATACTTTTAGCCGATTCTCCACAATGTACTTGCACGCATCACTTTGTAAACACTCTGCAGTGTTCTAATGGTAATGGAATGCATATGTAATAACATGGTTCTTGGTACAACAACTAAAACCTCTCCGATATGGACGGGGGATAATGATGGAGAAGAAAGGACTGGTGAAACCTAATTGGCTGTTATCACCAATAAGGAATGTATGGGAACGTAAAGAGAATCTATCGCTTCCTACATTATAATGGGAAGTCTCCACGCAAGTAGTTAAGAAACTTTCTAATATACTTATTAGACTCTAAAAAGTGAACATCTCCTTATCCTCACACGATCTCCCAGCCTGTCCGTGCACTTACAGCTCCGGCAGCCATGACCACGAGGGTTCTCTATCCTGGAAGTGAAAGTCCTCCTGTAAACTTCATATTGTTTGGGGCTTGGGGCTTCGTTTTTTGATACAGAGCTCCAAATCTCCTGCATAGCCATAGAGTTGAATTATAAAATTCTGTCTGCCTGCAGCCACCACTAGAGGGAGCTAAAGAGTTTAAAAGTTTATTGCATGGTGTTTTATTAGGGAGTCCAATTTACAAGTTGTATGCAGTAACGTTGCTAAG
Organism: Rhinoderma darwinii; assembly: GCF_050947455.1. Lineage (NCBI taxonomy): Eukaryota > Metazoa > Chordata > Amphibia > Anura > Rhinodermatidae > Rhinoderma > Rhinoderma darwinii. The sequence continues at coordinate 132,108,345 of NC_134693.1, forward strand.
CTCCCCATAATACGGGGCGGCAAGCAGCGAGAATTGACTCTATGTGTTAGGGATCTGCCAGGTACTTCATCTAGCTACACTCCTGGGATTAATCAATCCACACCTGAGGCCAGACCTGTTCGACTGACACCTTCTCCCACCAACCAGGGTGGCAGGCTCAGGAGTGGGAGAGCCTATCGCGGCCTGGTCTCTCGGAGTTAGCTCCGCCCCCTGCCCTTTATTACCTGCCCTGTGCTCTCCCTCAGTGCTTGTAATTCTTTTGGATTCCTGGCCCCACTGCAGCTTGCTCCAGCCTGCTTCTGCCGTGCTTCTGCCTTGCTGCAGTTCTGCTTGACCTGCTTTGCTTGCCCTGGCTTGCTTCTGTCTCCGTGTCCGCTCGGGTGTACTCACTTCGTCCTGGTCCTGACTGTTCGTTCGCCGCCCCGTTTCCTCGTGGCGTTCCGTGGCTACTGCCCCTTCCCTTGCGTGTTCCCTGTTTGTCTTCCTGTGCACTTAGCCAGCGTAGGGACCGCCGCCCAGTTGTACCTCGTCGCCTAGGGCGGGTCGTTGCAAGTAGGCAGGGACAGGGCGGTGGGTAGATTAGGGATCACTTTCCCTTCACCTCCTTCCTGCCATTACATAATTACAAGCCCTTACCTAGTCTACCATTTCTCCTACGCTGACGCTATCATGGACCCCCTTGAGACCCTGACCCAGCAGATGCAGGGCCTCTCCCTACAGGTCCAGGCCCTGGCCCAAAGGGTCAATCAGGGTGACGCTGCTTTAATAGTACCCCTCACCTCACCTCTAGAACCCGACCTCAAGTTACCTGACCGGTTTTCAGGGGACCGTAAGACGTTTCTCTCCTTCCGGGAGAGTTGCAGACTGTATTTCCGCCTAAAGCCCCACTCCTCAGGTTCCGAGAACCAGCGGGTGGGTATCATCATATCCCGACTCCAGGAAGGGCCCCAAGAGTGGGCCTTCTCCTTGGCTCCTGACGCCCCTGAACTTTCCTCTGTTGATCGTTTTTTCTCTGCCCTCGGACTCATTTACGACGAGACTGACAGGACTGCTTTAGCCGAGAGTCAGCTGGTGACCTTACGTCAGGGTAGAAGACCGGTTGAGGAATACTGTTCTGATTTTAGGAAGTGGTGCGTAGCTTCTCAGTGGAACGATCCGGCCCTAAGGTGCCAGTTTAGGTTAGGATTATCTGACGCCCTGAAGGATCTGCTGGTTAGCTACCCCTCGCCTGACTCCCTTGACCAGGTTATGGCCCTAGCAGTACGACTTGACCGACGTCTCAGGGAACGTCAGCTAGAACGCTTCAGTGTGCTCCCCTCTGACTTTTCTGCGATTCCCCCCGAGGTCCCGTCTCCTCGCCCCTCCACGGAGGACTCGGAGGTACCTATGCAACTCGGGGCCTCCATGTCCCCTCGACAACGTAGGGAGTTTCGCAGAATGAATGGTCTCTGCTTCTACTGTGGGGACGACAAGCATCTACTGAACACCTGTCCCAGGCGCAAGAATAAGAAGCCGGAAAACTTCCGCGCCTAAGTGATCATCGGGGAGGTCACTTGGGCGCACAGGTATTTCCCGTTAATGTGAAACGCAATAAAATTTTGCTTCCCTTTCAGGTCTCGTTTGCTGGCCGGTCTGCCACGGGCAGTGCTTTCGTGGATTCTGGCTCATCTGCTAATATCATGTCTGTGGAATTTGCTATGTCTCTAAAGATGCCTTGTATTGATTTACCTTATCCTATCCCTGTAGTAGGAATCGACTCAACACCCCTTGCTAATGGTTATTTTACTCAGCATACTCCTGTTTTTGAACTCCTGGTTGGCTCCATGCATTTGGAGCAGTGCTCTGTACTGGTGATGCAGGGATTATCGTCTGATCTGGTTTTAGGCCTTCCCTGGTTGCAGTTGCATAATCCCACATTTGATTGGAATACTGGGGATCTCACCAAATGGGGTAATGAATGTCTGATGTCATGTCTTTCTGTTAACTCTATTTCTCCCCGGGAGGAGGTAAACACACTTCCTGAGTTTGTTCAGGACTTCGCCGATGTGTTTTCTAAGGAGGCCTCCGAGGTGTTGCCCCCCCATAGAGATTACGATTGCGCTATCGATTTGGTGCCTGGTGCCAAGCTTCCTAAGGGTAGGATATTTAATCTTTCATGTCCTGAACGTGAAGCGATGAGGGTGTATATCCAAGAATGCCTGGCCAAGGGTTTCATTCGCCCCTCGACTTCTCCTGTAGGTGCTGGCTTCTTCTTCGTGGGGAAGAAGGATGGTGGTCTTAGGCCGTGCATTGATTATCGTAACCTGAATAAGGTCACCGTAAGGAACCAGTACCCACTTCCTTTGATTCCGGATCTTTTTAATCAGGTTCAGGGAGCCCAATGGTTTTCTAAGTTCGATCTACGGGGGGCATATAACCTTATCCGCATCAAAGAGGGGGATGAGTGGAAAACTGCGTTCAACACACCCGAGGGTCATTTCGAATACCTGGTCATGCCCTTTGGGTTGTGTAATGCCCCTGCTGTCTTCCAGAATTTTATTAATGAAATCCTGAGAGAGTACCTGGGTAATTTTCTTGTTGTGTACCTTGATGACATACTGGTGTTTTCCAAGGACTGGTCCTCCCACGTGGAGCATGTCAGGAAGGTGCTCCAGGTCCTTCGGGAGAATAATCTGTTTGCTAAGACTGAAAAATGTGTCTTTGGGGTACAGGAGATACCATTTTTAGGGCAAATCCTCACTCCTCATGAATTCCGCATGGACCCTGCCAAGGTTCAAGCTGTGGCGGAATGGGTCCAACCTGCCTCCCTTAAGGCGTTACAGTGTTTTTTAGGGTTCGCCAACTATTACAGGAGATTTATTGCCAACTTCTCGGTCGTCGCTAAGCCTCTTACGGACCTTACCCGCAAGGGTGCCGATGTCCTCCATTGGCCCCCTGAGGCCGTCCAGGCCTTTGAGACTCTCAAGAAGTGCTTTATCTCGGCCCCCGTGCTGATTCAGCCCAACCAAGAGGAGCCATTTATTGTGGAGGTTGACGCTTCCGAGGTGGGAGTGGGGGCCGTCCTGTCCCAGGGTACCAGCTCCCTCACCCATCTCCGCCCCTGTGCTTACTTCTCTAGGAAGTTTTCGCCCACGGAGAGTAACTATGATATTGGCAACCGCGAACTTCTAGCCATTAAATGGGCTTTTGAGGAGTGGCGGCACTTCCTGGAGGGGGCCAGACACCAGGTAACGGTCCTTACGGATCACAAGAATCTGGTTTTCCTAGAATCGGCCCGGAGGCTTAATCCTAGACAAGCTCGGTGGGCACTATTCTTTACCAGATTTAATTTCTTGGTTACCTATAGGGCTGGGTCCAAGAATATTAAGGCTGACGCTCTGTCACGTAGTTTCATGGCCAATCCTCCTTCCGAGAAGGATCCCGCTTGTATTTTACCCCCTGGTATAATCGTCTCTGCCACGGATTCTGATTTAGCTTCTGATATCGCGGCTGATCAGGGTGCAGCTCCCGGGAACGTCCCTGGGGACAAACTGTTTGTTCCCCTGCAATACCGGCTGAGGGTACTCAGGGAAAACCATGACTCCGCTCTATCCGGTCATCCTGGCATCTTGGGCACCAAACACCTCATTACCAGAAACTATTGGTGGCCTGGGTTGCCTAAAGATGTTAGGGCTTACGTCGCCGCTTGTGAGGTTTGCGCTAGGTCCAAAACCCCTAGGTCCCGACCTGCGGGCCTACTACGTTCCTTGCCCATTCCCCAGAGACCTTGGACCCATATCTCCATGGATTTTATCACCGATTTGCCTCCATCTCAGGGCAAGTCGGTGGTGTGGGTGGTAGTCGACCGCTTCAGCAAGATGTGCCACTTTGTGCCCCTTAAGAAGCTACCTAACGCCAAGACGTTAGCTTCTTTGTTTGTGAAACACATCCTGCGTCTCCATGGGGCCCCAGTCAATATCGTTTCTGACAGAGGGGTACAATTTGTTTCCTTATTTTGGAGAGCTTTTTGTAAAAAGTTGGAGATTGATCTGTCCTTCTCCTCCGCCTTCCATCCCGAAACCAATGGCCAAACGGAAAGGACCAACCAATCCCTGGAACAATATTTAAGGTGTTTCATCTCTGACTGTCAATTCGATTGGGTCTCATTCCTTCCCCTTGCTGAATTTTCCCTGAATAACCGGGTCAGTAACTCGTCAGGGGTCTCCCCGTTTTTCTGTAATTTCGGGTTTAACCCTAGGTTCTCCTCCGTCTCCCCTGGTTGTTCCAATAATCCTGAGGTAGAGGAGGTTCATCGGGAACTGTGCACTGTCTGGGCCCAGGTTCAGAAGAACCTAGAGGCGTCCCAGAGCGCACAAAAGATTCAGGCGGATAGTAGACGTTCTGCTAACCCCCGGTTTGTCGTCGGGGATTTGGTCTGGTTGTCGTCCAGGAACTTGCGCCTTAAGGTCCCGTCCAGGAAGTTTGCTCCCCGATTTATTGGACCTTATAAGATCATTGAAGTCCTCAACCCTGTATCCTTCCGTCTGGAGCTCCCCCCATCCTTTCGCATACATGACGTCTTCCATGCCTCCCTCCTTAAACGCTGCTCCCCGTCCTGGTCCCCCTCGAGGATACCTCCTGTTCCCGTTCTCACCCCTGAGGGGGTGGAATTCGAGGTGGCCAAGATTATGGACAGTAGGATGGTCCAGGGCTCCCTCCAGTACCTGGTCCATTGGAGAGGATACGGGCCGGAGGAGAGGACTTGGGTACCTGCCCGGGATGTTCACGCTGGGGTATTGATCAGGAGGTTCCACCTCCTCTTCCCCACTAAACCGGGTCCCCTTAGTAAGGGTCCGGTGGCCCCTCATAAAAGGGGGAGTACTGTTAGGGATCTGCCAGGTACTTCATCTAGCTACACTCCTGGGATTAATCAATCCACACCTGAGGCCAGACCTGTTCGACTGACACCTTCTCCCACCAACCAGGGTGGCAGGCTCAGGAGTGGGAGAGCCTATCGCGGCCTGGTCTCTCGGAGTTAGCTCCGCCCCCTGCCCTTTATTACCTGCCCTGTGCTCTCCCTCAGTGCTTGTAATTCTTTTGGATTCCTGGCCCCACTGCTGCTTGCTCCAGCCTGCTTCTGCCGTGCTTCTGCCTTGCTGCAGTTCTGCTTGACCTGCTTTGCTTGCCCTGGCTTGCTTCTGTCTCCGTGTCCGCTCGGGTGTACTCACTTCGTCCTGGTCCTGACTGTTCGTTCGCCGCCCCGTTTCCTCGTGGCGTTCCGTGGCTACTGCCCCTTCCCTTGCGTGTTCCCTGTTTGTCTTCCTGTGCACTTAGCCAGCGTAGGGACCGCCGCCCAGTTGTACCTCGTCGCCTAGGGCGGGTCGTTGCAAGTAGGCAGGGACAGGGCGGTGGGTAGATTAGGGATCACTTTCCCTTCACCTCCTTCCTGCCATTACACTATGACTATGTAGAGGATTTGGAGCTTTGTATCATAAAAATAAAGCTCTGAAAATAAAAACAAAAGGGTACTCAAGGGGGACATTCACTTTAAGGGCTTGTCCACACACAGCGGAATACAGTTGCAGCAGAGTGGGTGAGATTTAACAAATCTCATCCACACGCTGCGTACAATTTGCTTCCGGTGCATTTTTTAGTTCCGCAGCAGGTCAATTCCTGCTGTGGAAAGTGGACTCAATTGCTGCGTTTTTCAGAGGAGATGTCTCCATCTCTAATCTAATCTGTGCCCAGGTCATATACTGAGATCATTCTCCTGCTGATCTCAGCTCTGAACGTACGTTCTCATGGTTCATGTGCTTCAGTAGACGTAGCTCCCGGTAGGCTCTCTTGGCGTGTATCAGGGACTGGAATGGACGGAGTAATTTCTTGATGGCAACACGATCTCCGGTCACTGTATCCTTGGCGGAGCTGCAAAAAAGATAAATCATGTCAGTTTCTGCATATCAAATGCTCTGCTGCCCTGCAGGTTATTAACCTATCACTCTCCTAGTTACAGGGAGCATTTCCAATTATAAGAATATTTTGGAGCAATACTATTATAGAGGACCTGTCACCTCTCCTGACATGTCTGTTTTAGTAAATACTTGTTTTCCCCCATTTCTGGAACATATTTTCTCTGCGCTGTGCCGTTCCTCTGTTATTCCTCCTAAAAATGTATGAACATATTGACAACTGGAGTTAACATTCCCCTTGTCAGGGGGGCGTGTCACTAGACAGTCTCACTTTGCCAGCACTGATTGGACAGTGTAGGGACACACCCCCAACTGGTAACACCCAGCAGTCAATTTATTCATACATTTCTAGGAGGAATAACAGAGGAACGACACAACGTAGAGTTTTAAGAAAATATACTCCAGTATTGTTATTTCATGGGGAACACAATTATTTACTAAAACATAGGTCAGGAGAGGTGACAGATCATCTTTAGGTTTCTCCAAAGGGAGTCTTTAGTGCTGGAGTACTCCACATGTCCATGCATTACATGGACAGCCCAATGATAAGAATGGATACTGTGTAATGCTTCATTTGCCCTGTGATGGCGCTGCAGGGAAATTAAAGACTTACTACTGATTCCCCTCCAGATTACAGCTGATCGCTGGAGGTCCCAGCAATGGGACACCCTGTTATCAGCTTATTGTCAGGAAAACCTTCTAATAAAAAAGGATTGTTATAAGTGGAATCCCCCAGGGGATCTTTCATTTGTAGATCTGCCTGAAAAAAAAGAGAGTCCACCCATTTTAGTCCCGGAGAACACCTTTTTACCATTGTCATTAACTGTCAGATCCTTAAGGATTATTTCCGCACCGCTGACCAGCAATGAAATAGCACCCCCTGGCGCCAAATTGTTATGAAACTTGGAATTTGCGATAAAAATAAAACTAATGTAAGTCATTTCTTAGTATAATGCTTATTTAATTAGGGCCTAATTACGAACAGACGTTTCTATAGGACCTTTTAGGCACTACTTAATGAGCTGTGTCATACGTTGTAGCCGCATTACTAAGCAAGCTACATATTAGAGAGACCAGCCATTGTATTAGCATCAGAACCCAATTGGCTTTATGTTATTGTCATGGTACAGTGAGCAGTCATCACTGTTCAGCTCATTAACTTTGCTTATAATAATTACCAATGTATTTATCTCCCTAAATACGATATTTGCCAGCTGCTTACTCCGGTTAATTATAAAACATGACAGCGGGAATGCTAATGTCTTCTATTGGGGGAGGGGATGGTTAGGGTTAAATTTTGAGCGTTAACATTAAAGTCTATAAGAGAAGGATATTCTGAGTTCATTTATGTGCCACGGTGTTATGTGGGCATAAAACTGCTGCGTGGGCACAATCACTTAACAGGCGTACCTACCTGCTGTATGGTCATATCGCCCTAGTAGTGTATTATATTGGTATCTGGAGGTATACTGGGTATATGGTGGTAGATCTGGTAATATAGAGATGTATGCAGTGCCGTATCTGAAGAAGGTGCCAAGGTTGCAGTCACTGTGGGCATTCGATCTTGAGGGGGCCCAATTGTCCCTCAGCCACATCAAAAAGCAGCAGTAATATAAATATCACATGAACGTTAAGATGGCTCAGGTACCGATCAGGGCTCTAGAACTTCTCTTTAGAAAATTGCCGCCATTGGCAGCCATATTGGCATCATGGAGCTGTCTTGTGGTCACCCAGTCACCAACACAGACACATCTCTGCTTTCCCTCTCCTCTCTCCAAGTCTGTTTGTTAGTCCCATAGACATGCCCCTATTCCTTCACTACCTGCTTGGGGACAATAGGAAGGCCCTGCTACACAGCAACAGCCACATGACAGCCCACAAGTGACCACTTTTGTGTAGTTATGCAGTAATGAAGGATTGTGTTACTGCATAACTAGTCATTCAAGAGCCTGGAGGACAAGGTCGCTGATAAATGTCTTACATGTGCCAAATTCACATCAATATCGAAAGTTCTATTAGAAATTGGGCTCTGGCGGACATGGGCACTGTCCTGAAATGTGCCACATTGAGAAATGTGTTCATGGTGTATCATTGCTGAACCATGCATCTTGTGACTCTAGCTGGCTGGTGGGACTACAAGTTCCAGCATGACCTGCTAGACAGTCAGGAATGTGAGGTTCTTCATTTCACAGAAATTCAAGGAGCTTCATAGATTAGTCACAGATGTAAATTTGCATCAAATCATCACCGTTAATTGTTATTCATGTGTTCCCACACAATTCTATGCACCATGCAGTTATATACTGAGCTATCTAGTTCGTGAATGTAATTCTAGAATTGCAGTGAAGACTGACACTTGTTTGCCGAACAGTATAGGGAACAGAGTTTTTATGTATGATAGATATATTCTTAAGATATTATATACCACAGGTAAATTGTGCTCAGAACTCACCACACTGTTCCATACGCTCCGGCGCCAACCGCTCTCAGCTCCTTGAATCGGTCAGGAACCTCCCATTTGGTCTTATTAATCTCTTGGTAGTGGAAGTCTTTCCTGGGTGCAGGTTCCATGGTGTCTCGAGATGTTTTGGTGAGTAAATCAGGATCCAGCGGGTATTATCTTCCCGCAGGTGGGGCCCCTCCTACTCCAGGTATGTAAACAGATCGACTTCCTCAGTTTATAAATGAAAGGTCACGCAGATCTCGCACAAAGAATTCACTACGGCGAGGATTCCAGGAGACGTTATTAAATAAATGCCCCCCCCCCCCCTCCCGTAATAAAAAGTCCTTCTCTATTAGATTATTAAACATTTTATTAACTAATTTTATCTCTTCCTGGGAAAGCTGGGTGTAAGGATAAGCAAATTGATTTGGATGCCAGATTAAAGGTATTTTACTCTATAGAACATGGGTTGCCTGCTTAGACAATGTCTGGTCATGATTAGCCTCTATTGTGCCCTGAAAATTATGGGGACCCGTTGACTTTAATATGTGTATTGTAATACTATTTTTTTCCTGCAGGGGCGCTATAGAGAATAGTGCCAATTAAGCAGCTTTTGCACCTACAATATCAGCTGATGTCCGGGCCCCTTCCCTCATGATCTTTCGCTCTCCGGGGACCCACAGTATGAAGAAGGGCCGTCCGCACCCCTTTAAGAAGTGAGGCTAAAACTCCATTTGTGTTTTGTGTTGTTTCAGCGCTGGTTTTATGTCAATAGTTAAATAATTAACAAAGCTTCTGTATCGGTAAACGCCAAGGTGGTTTAAACAAACGCTGGGATGTGTTTTATGTTTTGTATTGACCACTTTTATTGTCTGCTTTTATAATCAATATCCATAAAGTCTCCAGCTCCATAGCAGTCACTTGACCTTGGCTTGTAATACATTATTACATCACAGAGATGGTATAACAAAAAACAAAACCGTAAAAATCAGTCTGTCGTTGAGCCACCAAACACCAGTAGGAAGACATCTTTTTTTCAGCGTTGTTTGGGGTCAAGATGGGGGAGGGGCAGAAACTGGACTTTGTTTATGTTTCTTCTAATATAATGTCTTGTGGTCAAGAAAACGAAAAATTCCAGATTTGGTGTTTTATCACAGCCATTGTAAGATTTAAAGGAATTGTCCAGTCTTATGTAAATAAAGTTTCATGCAGATCTATCATGTTTAATTTGCAGGGAAAATGTTATAGAGCAGGAGGAGCTGAAAAGATTGATATATAGTTTTGTGGGAAAAGATTCAGCATAATTTCTCATTTAAAAATATAAATCCCTCCTCCCTCTAAGATTAGCAGTCCGGGGGCGGGCTCATAAAGGTTGTCAATCACATTTACACATTTCTCCACCAGCAGAATTGTGAATGCAGCTCTGGAGTATAATACAGGATACATCTCAGGATCAGTACAGGATAAGTAATGTAATGTATGTACACAGTGACTCCACCAGCAGAATAGTGAGTGCAGCTCTGGAGTATAATACAGGATGTAACTCAGGATCAGTACAGGATAAATAATGTATGCACACAGTGACTCCACCAGCAGAATAGTGAGTGCAGCTGTGGAGTATAATACAGGATGTAACTCTGGATCAGTACAGGATAAGTAATGTAATGTATGTACACAGCGACTACACCAGCAGAATAGTGAGTGCAGCTCTGGAGTATAATACAGGATGTAACTCAGGATCAGTACAGGATAAATAATGTATGCACACAGTGTCTCCACCAGCAGAATAGTGAGTGCAGCTCTGGAGTATAATACAGGATGTAACTCAGGATCAGTACAGGATAAATAATGTATGCACACAGTGTCTCCACCAGCAGAATAGTGAGTGCAGCTCTGGAGTATAATACAGGATGTAACTCATCATCTGTACAGGATAAGTAATATCATGCATTTTTTTTTCCATGTGAAATGTATTCCTGACATATCCACCAGGTGTCAGCAACACATTTCTTTTGATTCTATATTGAAATTATTCACATGAACCCAATCATTCCGCAACTATCCCCATAAACTTAATGGTTTTCTCTAATGATTTTCTCTTTAATGTTCATCCGCCTCAGTCATGTCACATTTACCGATGAAAATCCAAGGACAGGAACATATTAAACTGTATCTGGTAGAACTTGTCCAAGCGATTTGGGGAAAAAGGAGTCGGCGTCCGGACAAGCCTCAGGAGATCACAGTGGGTTGCAGCGAGCGGCTGTAGCAGTTACAGGGCAGAAGGTTAAATTAGAAGCCAGAAGAAATAATATATATTCTATAAACCCAGCAGGAGCCTGGTGTCTGTGGCTTTCTGATAGGGAAAAGAAGGATTATATAAAAGGACGAAGGGAGAGATGGAAGGCGGCTGTGGAAACCACAAGAGATGAGATTGAGAACATCAAAGAATTAATACATGAGCTCCCAAGTTGACAGTACAAAGCGCAGACACATGGGAACATTATATAATTGGCAATATTTGCCTGCCTTCCATATATCAACACTGCTCTCAGTAAAATAGATTTACCTTTAATGACATATCCACTATTAAAAAGCTACGAATAAGCGCTCAAACATTTAATTAGCAAAGATAGAATTACTTGGTTTGTCCACTATGTGGCGCTGCGTAGGCAAAACTTTTGAATATCGCCGGAAAAACCCACGTCTACACTTACATGTCCGCAGCCAAACGAGTGGCCATCCATGAAAGGTATGAGCGCGCCGCGTCCGCCATTGTTGAAGCTGCTCTTGCAGGGGGTCATATCTATACACATCCATCAATCTACAGTGCAAAAGTATTCAACCCGCCACCACTGCCTTACAAAAAATCAACATTTACACAGATGCTTGAGAAAAAAAATGGTGGCATGCTCCATCGGATTTCTTATTATCGAGGTAATAACACTGAGGAAAGCAGATTTAAAAAAAAAAAAAATTCAGGACCAGAGGGTTTAATTGCACCTAGGCCTTCACTACCTAGGGGGTATTCAGTACCCTTACCCCACCAAGAACAGTCTGCAAACAGATCCAGCCACAGCAGGGTCCATTAATCCCAATAGCAGACCTGCTCTAGAAGAACCGCATGGGCTATCACCGTGGAGCAGAACGGCCGGCCATACACTTTAGTTCGAAGTCTCCGTTTTCTGTAGATTGTGGGGGAAAATCTGTTGGCCGCTATGTAAGTGTGAATACATCCCGGCATGATCCCCCCTCCCAAGACTTCCCCTCTATGGGTCCTTCCCGGGGCCACCATGGATCGGTGTGTGCGCTATATCTATATTCCGGATAGTTCTCATTCCATCATCCCCTTCTTCTTGCTCCAGAGCTGGCAGTGATTAAATCAGTAGAGAAGCCAACTCTATGGTGTGAAAATTCTCATAGAGGAAAAGCTTGACTGCACTAATGTGATGTGACAGAGCGGCAGAATGCGGGCGACTGTGCCTGCTGAAGTCCAGCGCTACCTCCTGTCCAGTCCTTCTGCTCTGAGAACAGAAGGGCATCGGGTCACCGGGTCCCACTGGACGCTTTATATCTGTCCCTGTCTGTATTGGGCACATCTGTAGATTTCAGTGCTCTGCTATGGTGCTCATCTGACACTGATCACTAAAACCCATTTTTTTCTTAAAGTGATCTTACGTACATTTATACATACATATATACCATAGCAGCACCCATTGCAGCTGCTATAGCGCCCATGAGAAGAAGTTGCCTAGCCAAGACTTGTTGGCAAACAAATGAAGGGATTTCCTCCAGGTTCTCTTGTCTATTTAATGATAGTAACAGTAAGGGAGGGGCCCTGACAACTCCGTAAAAAAATAAATCAACATTTTAAAGGCTATGTACACTTTTAAAGCCATTTATTATTGCTCCAATGCATCTAAAATAAAAAAATAATGATAGTCTTGTTTTATGTATACAGAACCTTTGCAAACCTATGTGTCTCCATGGTTACAGACTACAAACAAACCCTGTGTAGTCTGATACTGCAGTCATGTTTAACTCCACTGCTCATTGCGGTTGAGGAACGGAGAAAAGGGAGATAATACAGATAGTCAATTGCCCCCTTTTACAGGTTGGTAATATTTTTAGCTACATGAACTGTTGGGTTGTATTCACTTTGGGCTTTGGTTTCTGTTTAAGTCATGACACATATGACTGATCCGTTTTGTATTGGATTAAAAAAGCCTATGTGTCTCCATGGTTACAGACTACAAACAAACCCTGTGCAGTCTGATCTACCTTGCTTTGTGGGCTGTAAAGCTTTTTTAAGCGGCATTTTCTTCCAGTGCAGCTTCACCGACAACCCACTGAGCTCTGAATTTGTAGCCCGACAAGCAGCCATTTCAGAGAAAGCAGATGTTGAAAATAAAAGCAGCAGAATGAGGCTTCGTTCACATCTGCGCCAGGGCCCTTTTCAGGCGTTCTGTCTGAGGTTTACGTCAGGTGAACCCATGAACGGAACCCTGACTAAAACAAACGGAAACCATAGGTTTCCGTTTGCATCACCATTGATTTCAATGGTGATTGATCCGGTGCACATGGTTTCCGTTTGTCTGAGTTGCGCAAGGGTTAGTCGACTACGGCATTGCTTCCGTTAAAACGACGGAACCCTTGCACAACGGAGACAAATGGAAACCATTTGCACCGGATCCGTCACCATTGAAATCAGTGGTGTTGCAAAAGGAAACCTATGGTTTCCATTTGTCTTAGTCAGGGTTCCGTCCTGATGGAATGCTAAGACGGAACGCCAGAACGGAGCCCTGACGCAGATGTGAACGAAGCCTGACAAAGGTGCACATATACTTTAAGAGCGACCTAAGTAACATTATAGACATGGTTACCAGATTTCCAAAAATATTGAGACAGAGCAAACAGCTACATAAAAATACCCTTACTCAGTGCTACCCCAGGATCTGGCCCAAGTGTCACTCTGCTCTTCTTTGCTACAAGAGATGAGGTGGTAGGGGGCAAATAAGCGCCAAGTCTTTTGGAGTAAACCAACAAAAATAGTAGGGTCAGTTTTCTTTATAATAACCCTGAAACAGTTAACTTCCAGAAATAAGTTTCTTACCTCCTAAAATGGCAGTCGCTTTCTCCTTGAAGTAACATTACCGTGTTTTGACTAGACCGCCATAACTCAAATTACTGTTCTGTTATAGTAAAGTGTCCAACTAATTTCTGACATTGGCCGTGGACAAGAACATCATTTATAATGCAGTCCCTATTTCTGTCCTGCTGAGTTACAAGTTTATCATGATTTCCTATAGCTAGTCCTAACCTGCCGCTGTATGTAATGATGACATGCTGTATAGACTCTATATACACTATAGAATATATTACTTTATACAACATTTATAATATAGTAAAATCCTATAATCTGGCACCATTGTGCCAGATTACCCAAATATGTGGAGTATCGGAATTCAACAATAATTTTGTGTATATATATATATATATATATATGTGTACACTACCATTCAAAAGTTTAGGGTCACTTAGAAATTTCCTTATTTTTTAAAGAAAAGCAGTTTTTTTCAATGAAGATAACATTAAATTAATCAGAAATACACTCTATACATTGTTAATGTGCTAAATGACTATTCTAGCTGCAAACGTCTGGTTTTTAATGCAATATCTACATAGGTGTATATAGGCCCATTTCCAGCAACCATCACTCCAGTGTTCTTATGGTACATTGTGTTTGCTAACTGTGTTAGAAGGCTAATGGATGATTAGAAAACACTTGAAAACCCTTGTGCAGTTATGTTAGCACCGCTGTAAACAGTTTTGCTGTTTAGAGGAGCTATAAAACTGACCTTCCTTTGAGCTAGTTGAGAATCCGGAGCATTACATTTGTGGGTTCGATTAAACTCTCAAAATGGCTAGAAAAAGAGAGCTTTCATGTGAAACTCGACAGTCTATTCTTGTTCTTAGAAATGAAGGCTATTCCATGCGAGAAATTGCCAAGAAACTGAAGATTTCCTACAACGGTGTGTACTACTCCCTTCAGAGGACAGCACAAACAGGCTCTAACCAGAGTAGAAAGAGAAGTTATAGGCCCCGCTGCACAACTGAGCAACAAGACAAGTACATTAGAGTCTTTAGTTTGAGAAATAGACGCCTCACAGGTCCTCAACTTGCAGCTTCATTAAATAGTACCCGCAAAACGCCAGTGTCAACGTCTACAGTGAAGAGGCGACTCCGGGATGCTGGCCTTCAGGGCAGAGTGGCAAAGAAAAAGCCATATCTGAGACTGGCTAATAAAAGGAAAAGATTAATATGGGCAAAGGTCCGCAATGCTGTAATTGCTGCAAATGGAGCATTCCAAGACGAAAGCAAAGTTTGAAGGAGAAAATTATTATTTCAAATAAAAATCATTATTTCTAACCTTGTCAATGTCTTGACTATATTTTCTAGTCATTTTGCCACTCATTTGCTAAATATAAGTGTGTTACATACATACATACATACATACATACATACATACATACATACATACATACATACATACATAGTACCGCCTATATCTACTTACTTATCTTATTACTTATCAACTCAGACCCATTTCCTCTGGTAAACCCAGAAACCCCAGTTTGACGTTGGGGAGGAGGACCAGGTGACAGGCATGCAGTATGAGATCTAATATGGCTGACAATGGTGGCTAACAGGCAGCTACTTCCTATCCCAAAAGGAAGGAGTCTGGTGAACCAATAGCAGTGCTTATATTCTCACTGTGTACTCACGCTAGATTCTCTTCTTTTCTCCTTCATCCCCAATTATACTAACTATACTGTATCACATATTAATGTAAAATCCCTGGGGGTCTAGAGAGACTTATCAGATAATACCTATTATTTCTGGTGGTCTAGAGGGGAAGGAAGGAGTTAATATTGATATTTATTATCATGGTGGTATAGAATGATTTGTTATGGGTTAATATGTATTCTTTCTTTACCATCCAGTCAACATGACCATCCAGCGAAATGACAAAATTCTGTCTGCCTGCATCTGCCACTAGAGGGAGCTCACTGCACTTGGGTGTATCTGTAGGTTTTTTCACTAGAGATATGTCATACAGATCCTTTAAAAAAATTGTAACAATCTGAAAAAAGCTGGGAAGGGCAGTTCAGCCGTGACATCAATGAAGGGGAAGTAGCTAACTTCTCCTACTTGTTTTTTTATAGAAATCAATAACGTTTGACCTAACCGCATGAAAGGAAAGGTAAAACATGGGATTTTTAAGATATAAATAAGACCGATTTATTGGCGGGCCCACTCCTTACATAATAATAGCACCCAACCACAACAGGTCCCATGTGACCAAGCAATTAAAGGGGACATACACCTGTTCTTTATAGCTGGATGGCATGCCCTGCGTTTCATCTCCTCTGGGAGGCTTGCAGTATTTTAGTCCGACCCTGGGTGGAAATATTCCTTATGAAATGAAATAATCTATATATCCTTGATCTAGAAACTCCGGGAATGAGTGTTCTTCCTTACCTTGGCTGCAAAGCGCTCCGTGAGGTGACAGAGTAATCTAATTTCCCATTATCCCTGCGCTAGTCCTAATTAACCATTCATTCCTTGAAGCACCAGACGAAAGAAACTCAAGGTTTTTATTCCTTGTGTTTCCATGGTAACAGGGCAGAATAGTGGTCAGCTGATGCCAGTCGTGAGTACCGTTTTTGCAGTATACGGCGGGGACATCAATGCCATGATCAGCAGGATCCAGCCAACCTGGATTTAACACTTTGTCTGCCTGGATGCATTAAAAGGTCAGTTCCAAATGCTACTGATAATATCATCGCTGCTGCGGTAAATCCGTCAGAGTGCGGTGGTGTCAACATTTTAATGAAATAGTTTCTTAAAGTTGCTTTTCTTATATTTTAAACACCACTCCCATCATGCCTCAGGGCAGAGCACGGACTTCAAATTCTCTTTTACCCTAGGTGGAGTTCATATTATTTAGCCCTAGAGGTTGTCCAGTTTAGAAAACCCATTTTCTTACACCCTATTAGGAAATTCTGAGTTAATATAGGGGGGGTCCTCTGTTCAGGATTCTCATCTATTGGCCAAAGAGGAGAGTGGTTATAAAGAGCGTCTCTCCCTCTGGAGGACCTGTCCTGTCCCGCATTACACCGACAACAGATTGATATGAATGGACACTGTGTAATACTTAATTTCTCCTGTGGTGGCGCTGCAGAGAAACGGAACACTTACTGCCATGTTTCCCCCCAGATTACTGCCGATCTCTGGGGGTCCCAGCAGAGGGACACTTTGTGATTTACTTATTGTCAAAGGGCTCTTCTTATAGGTATTGTCAAAAGCGGAGAACCCATTTAACTCTATATCTGTACAGCCACCTGCAGTTACCACTAGAGGGAGCTGAGGAGCTTACTGCATGCGGTGTATAAAAAGTATGCAGTAGGCTTTTGAGCTCCCTCTAGTGGTGGGCTAGCCAGAATGTTATCATTTTCCTTTATGTGTTTGCAGGGGATTTGGAGCTCTCTATCAGAAAATAACAGAGCTCCAATCACTATGAAGATTTCATGGAAATCTTTGGAAATGACTTGAACAGAAGCTATAACCCAAAGTGAACACAACCCAACAGTTCATGTAGCTAAAAAAAAAAGACCAACCACAATGAGCAGCGGAGTAACACATGACTGCAGGATCAGACTACACAGGGGTTGTTTGCTGTCTGTAACCATGGAGACACATAGGTCTGCATAGAAACTGTAGACAAAACGGTAAAATATTTTTTAATCAAAACTATTTGTAAAGTTGCTTCATTGTTTTATTTCAGATGCATTGCAACAATAAAAATAGTTGGTTGTAAAAGTCTACAGGCACTTTAAAAAAATGAATGCCCTCTTGCTGTCAGGGCATGCTGGGAGTTGTAGTTTTACAACAGCGACAGTGCCACAGGTTGCTGACCGGTGCCCTATGTGAATTTAGCCTTATAGTACCCATACATCTATGCAGCGTACATACCATATGTATCATTGCGTCTGTGTTTTTCCAGCCTGTCCGTGATTCAACTCAGAAAATGCAAACAAATCCCAGATCAAAAGAGATCGTCCATGTTTTGATTAATAATACAATTTTCTAAAGAAAAAAAAAAAAAGTCATAAAAATAAACATATCCTGTTATGTTAACTTCTAGCTGTTTTGATGCAACGAAGGGTTAATTCCAGAGTCATGCTCACAACAATGTCACCCTGGAGGTTTAGGGGCGAGGGGGGGGGGTTTTTGGAAAATGATTTAGTATTCCAATCATTTTTGAGCAATGTATAAACAGAGCCGCGCGCACACTCCCTACAAATAGCTGCAGATGTGATTGGCCGCGGAGCTCGCAGTCATTAGCGCTGTGCGGTGGTCACTAGGTCTCTCATTCCCGTTGTTATGGGATACAATTGTCTCGCTTCTTCTTCCCTGGCCGCCTGTGCATATCCTTGTGCTGCCTCAAAAGCATTTGACACAAGGGGAGGCACCAAAGGAGCCCAAATTTTTTCCCACGCACCACATTAGCTCCTCGGCTTTGGTGATTATTCCTCCGAGATGTGTTGTGCAGCATGAGAGAGAGAACTGGTTCATCCTAATTAAAGATTAGGGACTGGGGAGCGCTGGGGTTTCATTCAGTTCACATGAATAAGACGAGATATCCCAGAGACGACTGCAGAAAGAAATCAAGAATTAAACCAAAAACCTAATTGCGTTCCCCCGTGAATCGGTGAAGTCGCCCGCTCCTGGCAACTTCTCGGGAATTTAAAGTTATATCCGGTTCTGGGAAAGCTGGGTGTAATCCATCTCTGCCAGAAAGCAAATATGGCATTCACGTAGTGATGTATCTTGGCTCTTATGTTGCCATTCAGGAACCTTGGAAAGCTGAATGGCCACCTTAGTGGAAGTTGTAATGGTTCCACATTGTTTGAAGTTCAGCTTTCTCACTCTTCGGCCCTGTTCGTACGGCGGATTTTGCTTGGTGGATCCCGCCGCAAAATCCGCCACGGAATTATTCCTGCCGTTCATTCACTTCAATGGGAGGTTCGGGCAGAATTCGCCTGAAAGTCGGGCGGGGTGCTTCTTTATCTCTCTGAAAAAATCAGCTAGCCGGAAACATTTAAATGAATAGGAGACGGAATTTTGCGGCGGAATCCGCCGCTAAAATTCTGCCGTGTGAACTGACGCTTAGGGTACGGTCCCACTCTTACTTGTGTTGGCCATTGGCTGCACGATCTTACCAGGTATTACTGGCAAAATCGAGAAGCCATTCGCCATTGCGTGTGTACGGGGCTTCGGCCGCATGCGGGCACCACTATGTTGGACCGCACCCTTAGGCCTTGTTCAGATGTGTCATAGTACAGCACAAGACTTGTTATTTCAACACCCCATTCACATTTTGCAGATTTTTCCACTGTGGTTTTGTGTTTTTCCTTTCAGGACCCTAGGAAAGCTGGGTTAGAATGGTGGTCCAATTAGTCGTCCAAGCTTTTACAGAAACATAATATCTGTGGGGGATGTGCAGGGTCTCCTGGTGTATGCGGGCCCCTGTCTAGCTTGTTTACCCTGGTTGCCAGAGGCCTATCGGGCCCTGGCATCTGCCCAGGTTTGCCTGGTGTTGACGCCAGCCCTAGGTATGTGTCACTCCATAACTAGTCATCTATGCCGTTCAATTATAGTCCCTCCCTACCTGCAATTTACTTCTTCAGCATTTTTCATCTCTTCTTCATAAGGGCACGTCTAATGATCAGTGACTCCAGCTTTGCTGCATAGTCTATTGAAGTCTACGGTAGTCTGAAATCCACCACCTGTCCCATCAGTAGCTCTGGCATCTGCTCTGCTTCTTACCTTATGCTTTACACTGCATCACTGCTTGTTCAGATGTTCTACAGTCTATATCTAAACATAGGCCCACCAGAAAGTCAATGCATAGAGAGCTGATTGCCATTATGTCACTAGCCCATCATTAGGAGAAGTGTGGATCCACAAGAGTGTGAATATCCGCCTGTTTAACCCATTGATAGCGGCTGAATATATCAGACTACAGTCCAGCAAGCAGCTGGCATCTGAAGGATTCCCTAATGATTCAGTATTGCAGGGTTTTTATGGGAGGCATTCCCCTTTAAATAGGTTTTAATCATGTGTGTTATAATAAATCATAGCGTTATAGCTTTATATCACTATAAGGAATCTTTTTATTAACTTCCGGCTCCCCAGGGCCCCACAAACTGTATAAACAGCAATGGAGGATTGTGCTGGATCAGCGCGCAGCTTCAGGCTCTGTGCTCACTCCTTCCACTGCATTTTACTCATCCCAAGTGCTCGGAGCCATGAATATTTGCCAATGGAAAGTTGCTCTGAGATCACAGTCTTCTGCCAAAGGCAAACATGTTTTCTTCCCAAAATAGCCCCTCCGAAAATATCCCTCCGAAAAAAAAAGAAGTCAAATATGAAGATTCTGTCATCTTTTGTGGCTGAGCACAAAATATCTGAAATACTTTATTATTAGTCCCGTACGGACTGCGGAAGCATAAACAGTATTTCCCTAAGACTAGGGGTCCACAGTGACATTTGGTTGCCTATGGTCAAATTGAACCTGTGCCGGTTTTAGGGGGTGGAAAACTGGGCAATTGCCCAACGCCACTGACTTCTAGGGGGCCCCCGAGGATGAAAACCCCGTAATCAACCTGAAACCACCCAGTATTATTTAGTGTTGTATTATTTGGGGACTGAATCACAGTACTCTATGGGAGGTATAGGACAGTATTATATAGGAACTATAGGACAGTGTTATGTAGGAACAGTAAGGCAGTATTATATAGAAACTATAGGGCAGTATTATATAGGAACTATAGGGCAGTATTATATAGGAACTATAGGGCAGTATTATATAGGAACTATGGGGCAGTGTTATGTAGGAACATTAAGGCAGTATTATATAGGAACTATAGGCCAGTATTATATGGGAACTATATGGGAGTATTATGTGGGAACTGAACTATATGTCAGTATTATGTGGGGGGTTTTAAGAAAGTATTAGTTGGGTACTGCATATAATTTAGGTATTATATGGTGTCATTAAGTGGGCTATATGTGGCAACACTATGTTGACATTATATGGTGGAAATTTGTGGGCTGTATGGTGGCATTTTGTGGGCTGTATATGGCAATAATATGTTGTCATTATATGGTGGTATTTTATGGGCTGTATATGGCAGTACAATGTTGGCACTATATGGTGGTATTTTATGGGCTGTATATGGCTGTACTATGTTGGGACTATATGGTGGTATTTTGTGGGCTGTATATGGCAGTACTATGTTGGCACTATATGGTGGTATTTTGTGGGCTGTATATGGCAGCACTATGTTGGCACTATATGGTGGTATTTTGTGGGCTGTATATGACAGTACAATGTTGACACTATATGGTGGTATTTTGTGGGCTGTTTATGGCAGTACTATGTTAGCACTATTGGTATTTTGTGGGCTGTATATGGCAATACTATGTTGGCACTATATGGTACTATTTTGTGGGCTGTATATGGCAGTACTATGTTGGCACGATTGATATTTTGTGGGCTGTATATGGCAGTACTATGTTGGCACTATATGGTGGTATTTTGTGGGCTGTGTATGGCAGTACTATGTTGGCACTATATGGTGGTATTTTGTGGTCTGTATATGGCAATACTATGTTGGCACTATTGGTATTTTGTGGGTTGTATATAGTAGTACTTTGTTGACACTATATAGTGGTATTTTATGTGCTGTATATGGCAGTACTATGTTGGCACTATTGGTATTTTGTGGGCTGTATATTCCAGTACTATGTTGACACTATATAGTGGTATTTTATGTGCTGTATATGGCAGTACTATGTTGGCACTATATGGTGGTATTTTGTGGTCTGTATATGGCAGTACTATATTGGCACTATATGGTACTTTGTGGGCTGTATATGGCAATACTATGTTGGCACTATTTGTATTTTGTGGGCTGTATATGGCAGTACTTTGTTGGCGCTATATGGTTGTATTTTGTGGGGTCTATATGGCAGTACTATGTTGGCACTATATGGTGGTATTTTGTAATCTGTATATGACAATACTATGTTGACATTATATGGGGGAATTTTCTGGGCTGTATATGGCAGTATTATGTTGGCACTATATGGTGGTATTTTGTAAGTTGTATGTGGCAACACTATGTTGGCACTATATGTTGGTATTTTGTGGACTGTATATGGCTGTACTATGTTGGCACTATATGGTGGTATTTTGTAGGCTGTATATGGCAGTAATATGTTGGCACTATATGGTGGTATTTTGTGGGCTGTATATGGCAGCACTATGTTGGCACTATATGGTGGTATTTTGTGGGCTGTATATGGCAGCACTATGTTGGCACTATATGGTGGTATTTTGTGGGCTGTTTATGGCTGTACTATGTTAGCACTATTGGTATTTTGGGGGCTGTATATGGCAGTACTATGTTGGCACTATATGGTGCTATTTTCTGGGCTGTATATGGCAGTACTATGTTGGCACTATTGATGGTATTTTGTGGGCTGTATATGGCAATACTATGTTGGCACTATTGGTATTTTGTGGTCTGTATATGGCAGTACTATGTTGGCACTATATGGTGCTATTTTCTGGGCTGTATATGGCAGTACTATGTTGGCACTATTTGGTATTTTGTGGGCTGTTTATGGCAATACTATGTTGGCACTATATGGTACTATTTTGTGGGCTGTATATGGCAGTACTATGTTGGCACGATTTATATTTTGTGGGCTGTATATGGCAGTACTATGTTGGCACTATATGGTGGTATTTTGTGGGCTGTGTATGGCAGTACTATGTTGGCACTATATGGTGGTATTTTGTGGTCTGTATATGGCAATACTATGTTGGCACTATTGGTATTTTGTGGGCTGTATATGGCAATACTATGTTGGCACTATTGGTATTTTGTGGGCTGTATATAGTAATATTTTGTTGACACTATATAGTGGTATTTTATGTGCTGTATATGGCAGTACTATGTTGGCACTATTGGTATTTTGTGGGCTGTATATGGCAGTTCTATATTTACACTGTATGCTGGTATTTTGTGGGCTGTATATGCAGTATTATTTGGACACTGTATCGGAGTATTATTTAGGCATAATGTGAACTTATTATTTGGCATTGTATAGCAGCATTTGGGTATAAACTTTCAGGTTGAAAGTGCCCATTATCTGTCACTGTGGACCCCTAACCTAAAAAACTGCACAAAATATATCCTAGCGTATTCCTTGCCCTCGTCGTCCATCCTCTATTTTTAAGCTATAACTATTCTTGGAAAAGCTGGGTGACAACCAATATTAAAGCTCACAGGGTTGTCTCTAGACTTTCCCGGATTCCTGAATAGCAAAACCAGCTATTTATACACTAATATTGGGAACGGGAATCTATCACTGCATAATGGTGGTTAATTCAGGATTCTGGGAAAGCTGTAATAAGATGTGCTGGTTGTCACCCAGCTTTCCCAGAATCATATATACCTACATAATAGAAGTTGAGAAGAATTTTTAACTATCTGACTTTTTATTTAGTGCTGATATCTCTTTAACTTTCAGGGGGGTAAATCCGGGCCAGTTCTGAAATCTACCATTGTGTAATTATATCTGAGTATGTGAGGGAGCGGATGTCAGCTCCGGAGAGTTATGTCTATAACTTATCATTCAGGACCATCTGGCGTCTGTTCATCTGTAATGAGGGATCTGTCTCACCGGTAGTTAGGACGATACGTTGTTTGTGAATAATGATATTTTGTATATTCTGGAATCAGCGTTCGGAAAGATCTTTCATAGCGAGGAATGTTTTTCACGATGTGTAAGCGCCATGTGCGCTAAACTCTTTTACAATTGAGACATGAATACAACCGTAAAAAATATATTCAATTTAAAGGGGTTCTGTATTTTTTTCCTTTCTCATATACACCCTGTAGTGTAACTACCATAGAGGCAGACGACACCGCAGCTACGAGGAAGGGAGGAATCAGAACTAAACCACTTCCTATCATGTTAAAATTCAGTTTACCTGCAGCCGCCACTAGAGGGAGCTCACTGCATACAGATTTATACAGCTCTCAATGAGTTCAATGGGAGATATATAAATCCATATGCAGTGAGCTCCCTCTAGTGGTGACTGCAGGCAGACAGATTTTTATTATTTAACTTTATTGCTGTCTGAAGGGAAGCATAGGATTTGGCGCTTTGTGTTAAAAGGGAACTCTAACCCTTATAAAGCTACATTATGAAATGAATCAGTGCAGAATTTTGGACACAATAAAAACATAAATCTCCTAACAGGGGTTTCTGGGTAGCATCAAAAGACTTTTGTGCATGGATTTCCTTACACATGACAAGAGGTTGCTGCACAGGAACGTAAAACTGGCTATCTCCCCATGATCAGGCACGCTCAGATCGGTCAAGTGGTCCTGTTAGGGAGAAATAGATAAGCTGCTGCCAGACATCTCTGGTAACGCTTATCTCTTGCAGATGTCAGGGTGACACTCGAGCTCCCCCCACACACTTGGGTTGAGTCACTTTATAAATACATTAGATTACTTATATTATACGGAGTTACAGCTTGTATTATACTCCAGAGCAACATTCACTAATTCGGGTAATGTTATTGGAAACTGTCGACAAGCTTGTTGTCAGACATACCTTTAATAGCTGAGCTCCTATAAGGCAGGGCGCCCCTACATCAGATGACTGTATGCTTGATGTAAAGACGACTATTCCCACAATATAAATCACCAGAGCAAACTGTGCAGACACTGAACAAGCAGGGAATAATGGGAGATTTCAGCTCCATAGCCTGCAGAATTCAGCTCTGGAGTATATACAGGCTGTAACTCAGGATCATTACAAGATAAGTAATTTAATGTATGTACACAATGTCTCCACCAGCAGAATAGTGCATGCAGCTCTGGAGTATAATACAGAATGTAACTCAGGATCAGTACAGGATAAGTAATGTAATGTATGTACACAGTGACTCCACCAGCAGAATAGTGAGTGCAGCTCTGGAGTATAATACAGGATGTAACTCAGGATCAGTACAGGATAAGTAATGTAATGTATGTACACAGTGACTCCACCAGCAGAATAGTCAGTGCAGCTCTGGAGTGGGTGGAGTAGGACGTGTGGAGAGAGC
Source organism: Rhinoderma darwinii (assembly GCF_050947455.1). Taxonomy (NCBI): domain Eukaryota; kingdom Metazoa; phylum Chordata; class Amphibia; order Anura; family Rhinodermatidae; genus Rhinoderma; species Rhinoderma darwinii. The sequence goes on from NC_134693.1 coordinate 132,132,991, forward strand.
TGCTGAGACTTCCGTGCAGGCCTTGGATCCAGGACTTTCCTTATCCTATCTGCCCAGGCCTCATACCATCTGCCTGGGCTTGGAAAGTACCCTGAGGGGGGTTCCATCCTAGGATGGAGCCTCAGACCTCTACCTCCCGGAGCATGCCAGCGGGGGGTAGAGGGTCATCCCAGCTGGCTGGGAATATGCAAACGGTCGCGGGGGTGAGGAGATCATCTCGGGGCAAGGCTGTCCTGGCTCCCCCTGAGGCTGGAACCCTGGATAAGGGTATGGAGACGCGGTCCGGCAGGGTGATCGAGGTGTTGTCATCTGGAGAAGGACCAGCGCCGTCCGGACATTTGGATGACGGTCGTGTGGAGGAATGGGGACAGCTGAGGACCGGAGAGACGGTGGAGAACTTCAGCTCCCGTCTGGCTATGCGGTTGGAGGAGTATCGGGACCTCAGGAAGTCGCTGCAACGGCTCCGTGCGGACTTGGCGGTCGCCAGAGGAAGAGCTGCAAAAGCCTCAGGAGGTAAGAGGTCCCGATACCTTTTGGGTGTGAAATCCTTGTTGGAGGAAATAAAAGAAGTGGAAGAGAGACGTGAGGAGATTTTGGCAGGCGGAGGGGTGTTTGGTGAAAAATTAAAAAATGAAGAGAGGTTTGCCGAGATGGCAGAACCTATAAAAATAGAATGTGTGGAGGAAGACAGCAGAGCCCCAGACACAGCAAAGGAAATTGTGGGGGAGAAAATGGAGCATGAGAATGCAAAGTCCAGAGAAGGCTCAGATTCTGAGGCACCCAGGAGCAGTGAGGAGGAGGAGGGTGGACACACAGCTGGGAGAAATCAGGAGAGTTTTGATACTGACAGTGAGCGGCCTCCAGGATTACTTACACAGATCCGTAAAGTGGAGTCGCCGGTATCCTTCCAGGGATTTTGTTTCGGTGCAGAGTTACCCGCAGAGGAGGAA